>NW_016108297.1:14096-15995 GCF_001604975.1 Cebus imitator
TGTAAAAAACAGTACTTTGTAATTATAACTTATGGTCATAACTGTTAGTGGACTACTTACAGAAGCAGAAACAAGAACCTGTTATAGTAACTGTGCTTCATGAACAAGCTGATCTAATATGTTAAGAACAGCAGATATTACTATCATGACTGTCAGAACCATTCTGCTACTGACTGACTGTGAAATCACACACCGGAGGTTGGCTAATTCATGTTAAACTGTTCAGCCATTGCTTTGTTAATGACTTCTCTAAATACATAGCGTGATGCGATCCTCTGGCATATGCTTTAATAAATGGATGCATACTGAGCAAAAAAAAAAAAACATATATTTATTTATATATGTAAACTATAATTTTCTATTCTGTGTTGTGTTTTCAGGCACAACACCTGGGGGACATACAGTTGTGCCTTTCCACAGGTGTTCCTTGCAGAGGACTTACTGAGACCATCAGAAGGCAGCGCTCCTCTGTCTACCTTTCTCCCACATAAACTCTGCACCACCGCCTGCTGGAACCCAAAGATGAAAAACAGGATTACACTGATGTCCGAAAATGGCCGTGGAAAAAAGACATAAATTATCACCTTTGATCTAACAGCCAGGAATACTGGAGGTCAAACAGTCGTCCAAGCATATGAGATCTCAAGTTTCCAGTTGGCACCTCATCTGAAGTGCCCTTTCTGGATAGGAGCCAGTGATGGATACTCGGTTGTCTTTCCCAGTGGGCCATACTTGCTCCTCTTCAGCATCACTGGCCTCCTGCTGCAACAATTTCAGGACCACCAGACACCCATCAACAACTTCTAGGCGAATGCTCTCTATGTGCTCACCACATCCGATGACTCTGTGCACCGGTACCTGTGGGAAGAGGGAGGCTGCCCTCCATACCTCAGGATCTGCTGTCACCTGGACATTACATGGCGTGATCACGTACCACATGGCTTTATCTCCTGTGTGATGTGTGACAATGCAAGCATAGTACTTAAGGTGAGAAATATAACCGAATCCAGCATTGTGGTGATGCATTCTTTGAATATGTAATACGGAAGCTAACAAAATTGACTTTGCATAATCTTCTGTAATGTAGTAAAGAGAATTCTGTTTGCAAAAAATATATATATATAAAATTTTTATACACACTGAACACACACTTATAATTATATATATATATTGTGTATAAAATATTGTATAATTAAACTTATTATATATGTTTATATATAGTATATATAATGATCCCAGTGCAGGCTGGGATCATTTTGGCAGAGTTGGTTCACAGACTATGTGCCCTCAAAATTACCCACTCTGGGAATACTTTCTCCATCTGTGTATTTGAAGAGGGAATCTAATAACTTCTTTTGATGCTCATTTTGATCGATCTTCAAAGGTCTACTGTGTGCCACCCTCATAGAAGTATCAGGAAATCAGAAAAGGAAGCGAAAAATGGGGGAAGGAGGCCACATTTTTTAGGACCCTGAGTGAAGAGATGGGCTCCTTCCCTTTTGCCTCGCCAGGCGTGGCAGCTGACAGTGTCTAGGATGAGGGCACAGTGTACACCCTTCTCATTCTGATCCTGTCCTGGCCCCACAAGCCCCTGAGACAGAGATCTCTAGGACAGTAGTGTGGTTTGTGTGAATGCTGGACTGGAAGTAAAGAGGGCAGGATTCTAGTCCACACTCTGCCTCTGCCCCTGACTCATGTGTGACATGAATCTCTCCACTTCCTCTCTTTGGTTCCCCATGTGGCTCTGTCCGTCGGATGGCTCTGTTCTGGATGTCTTCCAGGAGTCACAGCGCCACAAAACAACAGAACTGGAAAGACCCTGAGAGGATCAACACTCTGACAGCTTGGCTGGGGAAACAGGTCCAAGTGGGCCGGGGACCTGGCCAGAGTCACACTGTG
>NW_016108297.1:16533-27612 GCF_001604975.1 Cebus imitator
TTCTGAAAATTATATATTAATATATTATACATATTAATTCTATATTATATATTAATATGTTATATATATTAATATATAATATATTAAATATTTATATAATATTTAAATATATAATATTAAAAAAACATTTATATTGTACATTTATATATAAATAAATAAATATATTATATAATAATTTATTTATTTATTTATTTATTTATTTTGGGTCCACATGTTAACAACTCATTTATTCAGCAAAGAGATCACCCAGACGCCATTCTCCTATGAACAATGCTCACTGCTACCTGAACATTTTTAAGTGCGTTATAAGTTGTTTTGATGGAGACAGCTGTAGCTTTTCACCACATTTCAATTACTGAATTGTTTTTTCACCTTGATAACTTAGGGTCAGTAGAAAGCTATTTACTTGTATGTTATAGTCAATATACTATGCTAAATGCCCATTTGTAACTGCAACAAACTCACACACACTATGAGCTATATCATACAAAATCATGACCATGAGTTTCAGTGAGAGATTCTGTCTCTCTCTTAAAGCAAGAAATATCCCACAGCTCAGATTTACATAAGTAGTGCCTCCTTTTAAATAAATTAAAAATCAAATGCTGTCCTGCCTGTAAAATTATAAATATTGCTAATCCATTTAACAGAATGTTAAAATGTTTATAAATGCATTATGTCCCAGTAAATAAACATGGAACTCAACCTCATTTAAAAAAAAGTCATCACACTGGCCCATCGAAGTATCTAGGATATATCTGCTTGGGCCTGACTGCCTGCTTGTGCTCGGCCACAGAAGACGTCAATTTGGGTGCATAGGGATCGAAAATGACATCGAAGTCCTTGTCCAGCTCCACAGGGCTTCTCGGCACATTATAATCCACGCTGCGGTAAAATTTGGCAAAGGTTTCGTCATCATCCGGCTTCATCACCTCCTTCACAGATTTGCCGGTGACGGTGAGCACCGTTTCTTGCACCCCACCAACTTTGTTATTCAGCCTCCTTAGAAAGGTTTCCAGCCTGTCCAACTTCAGGTCTGATTCTAACTGCATATCTGGTCTGGCTTCGACATCTTCCAGGGGTTTGGAAACGGGTGTGGTGCCTCTTGTTTTACTGCAAATGGGTGAGGCCACTGGGGTTATGACAGTGGGTGACGCCAAACCTTTCTTCACCATCCTGCCAGCCACGGTGAACTGGGTGGAGTCATTGGCCGCTCCTCTGCCTCTCGTCTTCCAGGCCTCCTCCCTCACAGTGATGAGCTGCTTCCGCTCCTCAATCGTCATTTGGCTCTCTCGACTTTCTGTGACCCGCTTCTTGATGAGGGACCGCCCCGCTTCCTGGGTGTGCAGGCTGCTGGCCGGCGCCTTCCCGCCCTTCTGCCTCCTGCTGAGTCTGTTTCTCCAGTCTTCCTCCCGGCTCTTCTTCAACAGTGCCAATCTTTCTTTAATAGACATGGTTTTGCTGGGTGAGTCGGAGAGGCCCTCCCCCGTCGGCGTCTTGATATCTCCAGCAGCAAACATCGCACATGGATTCCTGCAGATCCTCTCCTGTGGCTGTTCCGGAGAATCCTGGGGCTTTCAGGACGCGAGGGCTGCAGGTTGGGCCACCGTTTTCCCAGCAGCTGCCCCCGTCTGCTCGGAAGCCGGCTCCCCGAACTCTGCCGCTCTTAGTGAAAACTTCCTTTTCATAACATTCTCCACCTCCACCTTCTCTTCAAAGGGCGGCCTGTCTCTCAAGCCCAAGTTTCCTTGCGCACTTGTTTTAGCCACGGAAAATTCCTTTGGTTCATCCCCAAGGTGAGTGATGGGAGGATTCACCCGTTCCAGGCTTCCTTTCCTGGGGATGTATTTAGGTTCCTTATGGCTGTCTCCTTCCCTGGGTCTGTTCAGGATGGGGTAGGATGCTTCTACCTCAAAGGACCCATACTTCTCCATCCCGCTGTCTCGACCTGTCAAAGCTCTCTTGCTTTCCGTCTCTCCATATTCTCTCAACGTTCCCTTGTTCCCGCTACTTTCTACCAAGGGCTGCCAAGCGGGCGATTTTAGAATGCTTCTAACTGGAGAGTCTGAATTTTCCATTTAAGAAGAAAACTTACAGTCAGTGGCACTTGCATTGTCATCAAGAGGTGGCTTCGTGCGAAGATCCCCGGCATACATTGGGGCAACCGTGGATGCTACTGTAGACACCGATGTGTTCACAGCAGGCGAGAAAGGAATAAGCTTTCCACTCTGCACCTGCGCCACCTCTCCCAGCGTGACTGGCTGAGTTTGATATCGAGAGTTCATTCTCCGCTGTCTCATATCTATTCTGTTCCAGGTGGAAATCGCCTTTGAGACTGGCTGGGACAATTTGTTAAACAAGGCCAACTTCTCGGCTAAGCTTAGAGTGGAGGAATCAGGTTCTCCTTGCTCAGCCAGCTCTTTGCCCTCATTTGACTGGTCTTTGGCTAAAGCCTTTTGGTGAGCAGAGGCCTGTAATGTGGCCGCGATGACTACCTCCTCGGTGGTGATGGGCTGCGTGAGGGATCTGTCCTGCAGACGGCGGAGCCTCTGCTCCACAGCTGTGTTTCTTGAGCGTCGCTTTGGAACATTTTGTTCATCAAAAGATTTTTCCATCTCCCTGAAAAGCAGCCTCTTGGCGGCGACGCTCAGCTTGGCTTGTTCATCTACTTTTTCTTCATCATCAGTAGTTGGCGTTTCTGACTGTGAAGTGCACCTGGGTCTGGCCTCAGGGGGTAGCTGTGGGTCACCAAAGGAGGGGCTCCAGGAGGCCGCCTGCTGCAGGGACGAGCTGTGCGCGTGCTTTGGAGACTGTGGCACTTCCGTGAAGGAGGATTCTCGCCCAGAGAAAGAGAAGGTCAAGGAACTCCCGGCAGCTGGGGGCAGGTCGTAGTCCTGCCGGGTGGCATTTAGCTCTTGATCTTGTCTTTGGTTTTCTATGTTCAGCAGCACCTCCTGGTCAGAAGAGCTATCACCCCCGCGGAGGGCATAGTCCTTGGATTCACCTGCACAGGTCCTGAGCCCCATCGTCTCTGTCCCGGGGTGTGGAGAACTCATCCCTGCTTGACTCCTCCTGTTTGTCACTTTTTCCTCCCCACTTCTCGACAGCGTCAGGCTCCTTCCTGGACTTGGGATCGCGGGATAAATACTCGGAGTCGGCCTCGGGATCCAGAGTCAGCCCATATTTCTTAGCCAACTGTCGTCTTCTTTCTGCTTTGTACCTTGTGATTCTTTCCGCTTTGGACTCCAGACTGTGGGTGTCCATGGTACCAGAACCATAGGGTGAGTCACCGTGGACGCCGGAGGTTTCTGCGCAGTATTTAGATCGAGTTTGCTTTTGTAGAGGAGAATCAGAAGTTTCCTCCTCTTCATTTGGTCGGCCGATGTGGGGGCTGGTAGGGTGGCTGGCTCGCATGTATCGAGCCAGCGACCCTACCAGCTGAGTGTCTTCCTCCAGCAGGCGGTGAGTCACTAACCCTGTGCAGCTCTGCAAGAGGATGGGCTGGGTGTCATTTTCAATTCCTTCCAGGTGCCTGGCAATCCTTTCTTTTCTTTTCACTTCTAAGAATTCTTTTTTCTTTGGTTCAAAGATTTGTCTTAATTCTGCAACTTTCAGAAATGCAGCTGAAAGCTTAGCATCGATTCCTCTTTTGTGGTTAGGGAGCTGTTCTTGATCTTCCAGTGACAACTCTTTCTGAAAGCTTGAAACTTTTCTTTGACGTGGGAATCCAACGAAGCTTAAGTTTTTCTTGTTGAAATCTTAACGCTGTTAGTTATATCATGGCTTCAAATGTGAAATTACTTCAAAATCATCGTATCTCAGCTTTTCAAGCCCTCAACACCATCCACTTGAACTCTCTCTTTTATTCCACCAGTCAAAATTCAATGCGAATCCACCATCTCTTCATCAGCTTCTCCTTCGGTTTTAGAAAGCAACCAATCTCCAATACAGCCAGAATCTTCTCCGCGCTCTCCTGCAGATCCCCGACAGCTCCAGCCGTCCTCGCCCACCTGCCGGGCCCGGGCCAGGGGCGCACACTAGCGAGGTACCTCGGTGGGGAGGCACGGTCCCCTGCCAAAGCTGGCTCTGGAGGAGGTGGGGTCCCCGGGAGAGTCGGCCCGGGCCACTGTCGCCGTCGCCGCCGGAGCAAAGCCAGTGGCGAGCTCGTCAGGGCGGACCGGGCGCCTCCGTCCCCGACAGCTGGCCCGCGAGTCCCGGGACCTGAATCACCGTAAGCGCAGGCTTACGGTGACCTGAATCGCCTGGTGTCTGCCACCATGAGTGGGGTCACCACTTGCCTGCGCTTCCCGGGCCAGCTGAATGCCGACCTGCAGAAGCTGGCTGTGAACATGGTTCCATTTCCCCGGCTGCACTTCTTCATGCCCGGCTTTGCCCCGCTGACCAGTCGGGGCAGCCAGCCGTACCGGGCCCTGACCGTGGCTGAGCTCACTCAGCAACTCTTTGAAGCTAAGAATATGATGGCCTCCTGTGACCCCCGTCATGGCCGCTACCTAACCGTGGCTGCCGTTTTTAGAGGTCGCATGTCCATGAGGGAGGTGGATGAGCAAATGTTCAACATTCAGAATAAGAACAGCAGCTACTTTGCTGAGTGGCTCCCTCATAACGTGAAAACAGCTGTCTGTGACATCCCACCCCGGGGGCTAAAAATGTCGGCCACCTTCATTGGTAACAACACAGCGATCCAAGAGCTCTTCAAACGCATCTCTGAACAGTTTACAGCTACGTTCAGGCGCAAGGCCTTCCTGCACTGGTACACGGGCGAGGGCATGGATGAGATGGAGTTCACCGAGGCCGAGAGCAACCTTAATGACCGGGTGTCAGAATACCAGCAATATCATGATGCCACAGCTGAGGAGGAGAAGTTTGAGGAGTGTGCCGAGGAGGGGGAGGTAGCCTAGAAGCTTCCTTTTCTAGGTAAAGGGGGAAGCAGTGTGGATTCTTTAGCGTGGTCTGATAGCCATTGTCTCTACACACTTCTTTGAGTCTTTACATCTCCTCCTGCTGCATTTTAAAGCATTTTCATAGTAAGTAGTTTGACCTAATAAAACATTTCTATAGCAAGAAATATATATATATATTTTTATAAATATATATAATTATGTATATATATTACTTATATACATAATTATATATATAATTATGTATAAAAATATTGATATATATAATTATGTATATATAATTTATATATACAATATTTATATATATATATATTTTTAACTCTTTGCTAACATACGTAATATTTAAATACGAGGAAAAACAATAAATTGCTCATTGGCTGAGAGCTGGCTGCTGGCTGGAAGACAGGAGTGGCTGTTCCCCTGCCCCTTCTGACCCTGCCTCGGATGAGGCCCCGGGACCCCAGTGAGGTAGCAGAATTCTGTACACAGTACTTATTACCAGGGACTCCTGGTGCCCACTGCTTTAGTGCTGGGCCCTGAGTCTACGAACCCTTGGTTTCAAGTGCCAACAGCCACAGTCTCTCGNTGTTAAACAAGGCCAACTTCTCGGCTAAGCTTAGAGTGGAGGAATCAGGTTCTCCTTGCTCAGCCAGCTCTTTGCCCTCATTTGACTGGTCTTTGGCTAAAGCCTTTTGGTGAGCAGAGGCCTGTAATGTGGCCGCGATGACTACCTCCTCGGTGGTGATGGGCTGCGTGAGGGATCTGTCCTGCAGACGGCGGAGCCTCTGCTCCACAGCTGTGTTTCTTGAGCGTCGCTTTGGAACATTTTGTTCATCAAAAGATTTTTCCATCTCCCTGAAAAGCAGCCTCTTGGCGGCGACGCTCAGCTTGGCTTGTTCATCTACTTTTTCTTCATCATCAGTAGTTGGCGTTTCTGACTGTGAAGTGCACCTGGGTCTGGCCTCAGGGGGTAGCTGTGGGTCACCAAAGGAGGGGCTCCAGGAGGCCGCCTGCTGCAGGGACGAGCTGTGCGCGTGCTTTGGAGACTGTGGCACTTCCGTGAAGGAGGATTCTCGCCCAGAGAAAGAGAAGGTCAAGGAACTCCCGGCAGCTGGGGGCAGGTCGTAGTCCTGCCGGGTGGCATTTAGCTCTTGATCTTGTCTTTGGTTTTCTATGTTCAGCAGCACCTCCTGGTCAGAAGAGCTATCACCCCCGCGGAGGGCATAGTCCTTGGATTCACCTGCACAGGTCCTGAGCCCCATCGTCTCTGTCCCGGGGTGTGGAGAACTCATCCCTGCTTGACTCCTCCTGTTTGTCACTTTTTCCTCCCCACTTCTCGACAGCGTCAGGCTCCTTCCTGGACTTGGGATCGCGGGATAAATACTCGGAGTCGGCCTCGGGATCCAGAGTCAGCCCATATTTCTTAGCCAACTGTCGTCTTCTTTCTGCTTTGTACCTTGTGATTCTTTCCGCTTTGGACTCCAGACTGTGGGTGTCCATGGTACCAGAACCATAGGGTGAGTCACCGTGGACGCCGGAGGTTTCTGCGCAGTATTTAGATCGAGTTTGCTTTTGTAGAGGAGAATCAGAAGTTTCCTCCTCTTCATTTGGTCGGCCGATGTGGGGGCTGGTAGGGTGGCTGGCTCGCATGTATCGAGCCAGCGACCCTACCAGCTGAGTGTCTTCCTCCAGCAGGCGGTGAGTCACTAACCCTGTGCAGCTCTGCAAGAGGATGGGCTGGGTGTCATTTTCAATTCCTTCCAGGTGCCTGGCAATCCTTTCTTTTCTTTTCACTTCTAAGAATTCTTTTTTCTTTGGTTCAAAGATTTGTCTTAATTCTGCAACTTTCAGAAATGCAGCTGAAAGCTTAGCATCGATTCCTCTTTTGTGGTTAGGGAGCTGTTCTTGATCTTCCAGTGACAACTCTTTCTGAAAGCTTGAAACTTTTCTTTGACGTAGGAATCCAACGAAGCTTAAGTTTTTCTTGTTGAAATCTTAACGCTGATAGTTATATCATGGCTTCAAATGTGAAATTACTTCAAAATCATCGTATCTCAGCTTTTCAAGCCCTCAACACCATCCACTTGAACTCTCTCTTTTATTCCACCAGTCAAAATTCAATGCGAATCCACCATCTCTTCATCAGCTTCTCCTTCGGTTTTAGAAAGCAACCAATCTCCAATACAGCCAGAATCTTCTCCGCGCTCTCCTGCAGATCCCCGACAGCTCCAGCCGTCCTCGCCCACCTGCCGGGCCCGGGCCAGGGGCGCACACTAGCGAGGTACCTCGGTGGGGAGGCACGGTCCCCTGCCAAAGCTGGCTCTGGAGGAGGTGGGGTCCCCGGGAGAGTCGGCCCGGGCCACTGTCGCCGTCGCCGCCGGAGCAAAGCCAGTGGCGAGCTCGTCAGGGCGGACCGGGCGCCTCCGTCCCCGACAGCTGGCCCGCGAGTCCCGGGACCTGAATCACCGTAAGCGCAGGCTTACGGTGACCTGAATCGCCTGGTGTCTGCCACCATGAGTGGGGTCACCACTTGCCTGCGCTTCCCGGGCCAGCTGAATGCCGACCTGCAGAAGCTGGCTGTGAACATGGTTCCATTTCCCCGGCTGCACTTCTTCATGCCCGGCTTTGCCCCGCTGACCAGTCGGGGCAGCCAGCCGTACCGGGCCCTGACCGTGGCTGAGCTCACTCAGCAACTCTTTGAAGCTAAGAATATGATGGCCTCCTGTGACCCCCGTCATGGCCGCTACCTAACCGTGGCTCCCGTTTTTAGAGGTCGCATGTCCATGAGGGAGGTGGATGAGCAAATGTTCAACATTCAGAATAAGAACAGCAGCTACTTTGCTGAGTGGCTCCCTCATAACGTGAAAACAGCTGTCTGTGACATCCCACCCCGGGGGCTAAAAATGTCGGCCACCTTCATTGGTAACAACACAGCGATCCAAGAGCTCTTCAAACGCATCTCTGAACAGTTTACAGCTACGTTCAGGCGCAAGGCCTTCCTGCACTGGTACACGGGCGAGGGCATGGATGAGATGGAGTTCACCGAGGCCGAGAGCAACCTTAATGACCGGGTGTCAGAATACCAGCAATATCATGATGCCACAGCTGAGGAGGAGAAGTTTGAGGAGTGTGCCGAGGAGGGGGAGGTAGCCTAGAAGCTTCCTTTTCTAGGTAAAGGGGGAAGCAGTGTGGATTCTTTAGCGTGGTCTGATAGCCATTGTCTCTACACACTTCTTTGAGTCTTTACATCTCCTCCTGCTGCATTTTAAAGCATTTTCATAGTAAGTAGTTTGACCTAATAAAACATTTCTATAGCAAGAAATATATATATATATTTTTATAAATATATATAATTATGTATATATATTACTTATATACATAATTATATATATAATTATGTATAAAAATATTGATATATATAATTATGTATATATAATTTATATATACAATATTTATATATATATATATTTTTAACTCTTTGCTAACATACGTAATATTTAAATACGAGGAAAAACAATAAATTGCTCATTGGCTGAGAGCTGGCTGCTGGCTGGAAGACAGGAGTGGCTGTTCCCCTGCCCCTTCTGACCCTGCCTCGGATGAGGCCCCGGGACCCCAGTGAGGTAGCAGAATTCTGTACACAGTACTTATTACCAGGGACTCCTGGTGCCCACTGCTTTAGTGCTGGGCCCTGAGTCTACGAACCCTTGGTTTCAAGTGCCAACAGCCACAGTCTCTCGATCACCAACGCAGACAAACACACTCATTTAAATGACACACAATAATAAATAAGACCAAGAATAAATGTGCCTGAGCTGCTGGCTGCCTCAGTTGCCGCTGTGTGAAGTGGCAAATTATTTTAGATACTTTTTGCCACACATGCATATCCATTACTCTGCCAGTGATGGATACTTCGTTGTCTTTATAGAAAAAAAACATTGTGTATATATAATTATATATAATTATATATACATAATTGTATATATATACAATTATGTATATATAATTATATATAATTTTTTTTTCCACAAAGCAGTAATACTGTTATTCCCATCAGTGTTGCTGACGGGCCTGACCCTTTACAGAGAAAAGGTTAGGAAAATAGAAGTGGGCAGGGGCCCCGGGCACCTCCATTCTCGTTGCCCCACCCTTTATCCCCTGCCAGAGTCGGCGCCTCCAGACCAGAAGGTGTAGGGAGGGCCTGGTGGGGCTCCCCAGGTAAGGCCACGTGCTGGCAGAGAGGAAGGCGAGGGCAGGGAAGCCTGGGCCCAGCAAAGCTCTTCTGGTGCAGGTAGCATACGGAGAGGGTGATAGGTGGGTGGTTTTCCTTGGTGACCAGTCCTGGGCTTTCAGCTCCCCACTGCGGCTTCATGGGGGTCCCTGCTGGCTCCGCCGCTCCTCCAACGCCCTGCACACCCACATGGACACCACAGTGGTTTCCGCCATTGAACTGCAGATGAACGGGTGGCCCTGCTTCCTGGTCAGAGCTTCTTTGATCTGGGCTGGGATCCAGGCATTTTTTCTTTAGCTTTTTAAACTTCTCAGATGACTGTGGTGAGCTGCTAGGGTTGAAAGCTGCTGTACTACATGGACTAACTTGTGGCCATAAGATGAATAGATAATTAAATGCTGCTCCAAGCTAGACACAATACGTACTGGAGGGCTTCAGAGAAGGCAGCAAGCAACCGTAAAGGCGAAGAGTAGGGAAAAGCCGCAGGGAGGAGGACCAAAACCTTCCCGGGGAGGGGAGAGGAGCTTTTTTTTTTTTTTTCCTTCATTTTAGGGCTAAACTTTAACAGAATGTGAGTCTGAACACTTACATTTAGAACAAACAAAACCTTAAAATTACTGATTGGTTCAAAATGGTTTTATGGAAAAATTAATCTTTAACAAAAAGTTGGCATTGAGTGCAAAGGCTCCACCATTTTTTGAGCAAAGCGTACAAAGGTTCCAAGGGACAGGGCCAAGAACAAGGGGCTCAGACATTTACAGCAGCAGGCATTCCCTCTTCCTCTTCTTCACGGGAGGTGGGCAGACGACTGCTCGAATCGCTTCGTCAAACCTACACATTTATTATTTTTTTATAAATTATATAAATTTATGTATATACTGGGTATATGAATATATAAATTGTATATAGATACACATATATATGTATATATATGTCTCTATATGAGTGTATTAAGTTCATAAGCGCAACACGTGTACCTGGTGACAGAGCTGATGCGGGACGGGGAGCTGCTGGACAAGATCCTGCCCCTGGATAAAAAATATGTATAGATATGTATATATATTGTATATAAAATTATATTAAAATATATATAATATAATTGTATACATTATATGTTATATATATTTAAATATACATATTTAATTATATATATTATATATAATAAATATTATAAATATATATTTATAATATATAATTATAAATTTTTTGTATATAAATAAATATATAAATATACTGTATAATAAATATATTTTTATTTATTTATTTATTTATTTATTTTTAAGTATTTAAAGAAATTTATTAAAGCATCTTACCACAAAGATGGAAACATATGCAAACTAGAAACATGCAACCATCACCTTCCACAGTCAAGTCAAAATGTCAAATAATGTTCTTGTTTTCGTAGATTGAAAATTCAGACCTCATACCCAACTACTTTGTCACCCTGAATATTTAAGTCACTCTTCCTGAAAGTACCCAGGGTAGCAAATAACAAAATGCAAACTATTATATAAAGAAAGTGCAGTTAAAAAGGAAAATATGTGGCGAGCAGCCCCTTTCCCTTCCCACCCCCCAATTAAAGGCAAACAATGGCACTTTGCTCTTAATCTAGATTGTCTTCAAAAACTATTAAAATGTAAAAGACTTAACAAAAAAAAAAAGATGTTTAATAGTCCAAAAAGCTCCTTAGTGTTTGAAATAAATGCTTAAACAAAAGACAACATATTTTATATAAAATGAGTCTGAAGAGCCCTGAATTGCAGCATTCTGTAAAATAAACAAGACAAAAAGCTGGCATAGGATTTATTGTCAAAGGCAGAATTTCTTCAGGCATGTAAGTAAGGAGGTGGTGGTTCTTTTTCAGGCATTTTCACGGCCATTTCATAAGTTGGCAAAACATACTGAGGAGGTGCTTCAAAGGCAGGGTAC
>NW_016108297.1:27947-34547 GCF_001604975.1 Cebus imitator
TTTTTGACATATCTCACAGGATTTATCACAAAATGTTACTGCCCAGTGCATTTTTGCAAACAATAACAATTCACTGAGAGTAATAACATTCACATATGTAATTAGAGTTTACAAATGTACAAAACTTGGGGTAACAAACACTTTAAACTTATTTTTTAGACATTCAATAAGCCCATTCCCCCCACAAACTGTTTGGTTACAAAGAAGCACAATGGGTTAACTGTGGCAAAACATAAGAAATAAGGCAGGGGAGGCAGATACAGACTTGAAAACATAAGAATATCCAAATAATTTTGTCAATATCAAAAGACAAAATCAAGAGATCTTTTATAATATAAAACAAATTCATATAATTAAATACTAATTAGGTGAAAGAATATTATAGGGTATATAACATTTTCTCTACGTAATAAATTTGCATATCTTAAATTTAATGCAAAACATCATGTTTCAACTTCAACTTAATATCATAACATGTAGTTCTTGGTGAGTCTAGATGGAATGGAATGAATAGTTAAATAGATTTCAAAGAACCTATCAAGTTTTTATTTGGTTATTGTTGCTTTAAGTCTTTAATGCACTTATTTACTGGACTAAGCCAGTTTGAGAAACAAAATCCACAACCAACATGCATATAATGCAGATTTTTCTGGAAAAACTAATAGTGTTAGCTTTAGTGTATCATTAAAATAGTGGTTGTGGTTTAACAAGCAAACTACTGCAACTCATGTATGATAAACTTACAAAAAGTAACATTTTAGTAGTTTCATCTGGTGTGTGTTCACTGTAAGAAAATAAATCTGGACGTGAGTAAGATGTGCTTGACTGAATAAATGAAATCCCCAGTTAGCACTGGGTTTCGTTCCAGAGCAGTGCATTTGTCCTCACATATTACATCAGGAATGTGTGTTCACAATCCACCAGCTGCAGGTTTTAATTTACTAAGAAATGAAAGGAATTAATCCTGGTCCACCCACTCCTTCCTCTCTCGTTTTATTATCTTCACTTTGAGATCAGGCACTTTGTGCCCAGGATTGTGACAATACACATTTACTAAAAATGCATCCATTGATATAATAATCGTACTAAATGAATAAAGGAAGACGGTGTCTTCATGTAGAAAACAGAGCACTAAATTATAATTTTACAGTCACAACACAAGCTCCAGCTCTTCCTAGGCACAGTGGAGCAACCTGGGTCCACTCATTTGTCTGGGGATCATAAGCCTCCACTGTATTAAGGTATGCCTGTCCATCATATCCCCCCACAGCATATAACTTATCACCAAGTAAACATTATATACGATTATATATGGACATATATATATATATATATATATATGTATTTATTTATTACATATATATGTAAGATGTTTTTGTTGTCACATTTAATATAATAAATGCAATATATATATATATTGTTTTCATTATTAATAAGATAAGTACTACACAGAGCCATGTAAGTGAATAGGCATGGATGCATTACCAGGGTAGCTGGGACTACAGGTGGTACCACCACACCTGGCTGCATTCAGAGAGCTGCTTAGTTTTTCTGCAAGTTTTGTTTTGAGTCATTTGAACCTATATAAAAGTTACTGTGGGACAGTGAACATTGACCAGTTGTTAATATTTTTCTATATTTCTCATCTATGTTACATAAATTGGTATTATCATACATACATTTTTTCTGTATCATTAAGAATTAATATAGAGATGTTTCTGAAGATGTCACCTTTTTACTCTGAAATACTTCACCTCTTTCCTGTAATGGCTATTTTCTGATTTAACACAATAATTACAGCATTCAGGAAACTGAACATTGAAGTAATATCTTCATTTAATGTAAAGCCCATATAAAATTTCCCAGCTTTCCCAATAACGTTCTTTCAAAACACTGTTTTGTTTCGTTTTAAATCTGGGATGCAGGCCAAGATCGCACACCGTGCATAATTGCCATGTCTTTTTAATTTTCTTAATCTAGAACAGATTTTACTGTAAAGTGAAATGTAGAGGTTGCAGGCCTTATGATCACTGTTACAGCTACTCAGAATTGTCATTGTAACACAAAAGCAGCTCTAGACGACATGTAAGTGAATAGGCATGGATGCATTACAATAAAACTTTATTTCCAAAATCAGGTTGTGGGCCACATTTGGCCCAAAGCCAGCTCCTGATCGAGAACATTCTCCTTCCACACCCTACATTTCCTTAACCAATGTTTTATTTTTTATTTTTATTTTAAAAAAATTTTTTTTTGCAGAATAAAATAAAGCACCACAAGGGAAAAAAAAAATTACCAATCAGTAACTTTAAGGTTTTGTTTGTTCTAAATGTAAGAGTTCAGACTCACATTGCAGGGAGCATATTTAAAAAAAAGCAGACCTTTTCATTTTCAGAACAAATTAAAATATCAGTTACCACTCTGGTTTTTTTGAAAATTACCTTGTCTGGATCCATCTTTCCTTTGATAAATTCTTGCTTCCAGAACTGCAATGCTTGTTCCAAAGTTAAACCAATGCCCTTCAGAAATAGGCCATACTGCATTCGGCCTCCATGACGAAGATGGTGATTTTCCCACAAGGCTTTATGTAACTGACACATGCAAAGTGGGAAGGATTTGGTAGAAAGCGAATCAATCTGATCTAAAGAAATCTTCCCAACATTTCCCTGGGTACTGTAATCTTGGCCAGTGTAGGAATGACTGAAGTGGTTTAGCAGAGGCTGAAGTCTTTCATCAGACTGCACAGCAGGCTAGGACCTGGCTGTTAATGCTAAAGCCTTGGACAGTTTGGCTCTAAATTCATTCAGGGTGATTGCCACAATGTCCTTAAGAGGTACGTAAGCAAAGCCATCTTCCAAATAGACTTTCCTTCCTCAAAACAAATCCAGAGCATCAGCAAAAGGGATCTTATAAATGGACTCTGACTTAACTCCATTTAAAATATATTTTATAAATATAATTATATATATATATATGTACATATGTGTTTATATATAATTACATGTTTTAAGAACTTTATTTGCAGAGACACCTGAGAATTGATGGCTCAGTCTGCTCTGGAGCCAGTCTGGCATCTGGCCCTTCAGCGCTGGTCAGCCTGGCAGTTAGAAGCCTCCCCAATGCTGAGGCTTCTATAATATAATTCTATTAAAATTTAGCTTTAATATAATTCTATTTAGGCTTTAATATAATTCTATTAAAATTTAGCCCTAAAATGAAAAAAAATTTATAAAATATAAAATTATAATTTATATAAATTTATAAATATATATATATAAATAATATATATAATTAAATATTATAAATTTTTTTCCTAACAAAATGATTATTTTATTACTATAATACACAGCAGATACAAAAGTACTTTTAGCAAATACATATGTAAGCAGTTATTATGGCAAAAACTACTAGTTTAACTTAGGTTTTCCCCAAAAGAACTACTTACTTTGAAAATAAAACTAGAAATCAGATTATTGGGCTGCTACTTAATGCCTAATAATTTACAAAAGAGGTCAGGTTAAAAGACTTTGCACAGATATTGTTCACATTTACAGCCTTGGCTGAAACCCTGGCCTCTGAGCAAGGAAAGATCTGCTTACAACCGTGTTCCAAGGCTCAGCTCCTCTTCTCCACCTTTAATGGTAGATTTCAAAGAGTTAGCAGTGGCAGAACAGCAATCACTCAAAGCTACAGCTTTGCAGTGTACTTTAAGGTCACATGATTGGGCATTTGTTCCACCAGACTTGGGTAAAACAGGTGCGTTCATTTCAACATCAAAGCCAAGGTCTGCAGCGGGCGAGTGCAGAACGGACACATAGTTCAAGCTGCCCCTTCCACCCCGGCGCCCAGGGCCTGGAGAGCCTACATAGTCTATTCTGTTGAGAGCAAGAGTTACTGAGTCCTCAGGGTGTGATTATAAGTGATTGTTACACAGTGCACCCCAGCTGTCGCCTTCAGAAGCTCGGGATAAATAATGTTTCCTTTTCTGGTCAGAGTAGTCACCTCTTTGAAGTGCTCTTTCATCAGCCAGATTTGAAGTACCTGAGCCTACCCTCACGAAACTCTTCTCGTGATGACGTCAAGTCCCTCTATGATGCGTTGAACTCCCCAGCGGGCAACGTAGAAGGGCTAGCGCTGGTCAATTGTGAGCTGTCACCAGTGGATCGTGAAGCCTTTGCCTTCGTTCTGACCAAGAACAAGAAGCTCAAGTATCTGAACGTATCCTGCAACCACATAGACGAGGGCGTGCGCCATCTGTGTGAAGACCTGTGCCGCCCAGACATGGTCCTGACATACCTGATGTTGGCTTACTGTCACCTCAGTGAGCAGTGCTGGGAATACTTCTCTGAAATGCTTCTTCGTAACAGCAGCCTGCGCCATGTAGACCTCGGCGCTAATATCCTGAAGGATGAAGGTCTGAAAACCCTCTGCAAGGCCTTGAAACACCCAGACTGCCGCCTCGATTCGCTGTGTTTGGTAAAATGCTTTATCACTGCTGCTGGCTGTGAAGACCTCGCCTTGGTTCTCATCAGCAATCAGAGTGATTTCACAAATACGTTTACTTATAGATTTATATGTTAATATAATTATTAACTTACACCCATATATTATATGTTGAATTGTATTGAAGGCCTTCTCTGCATCTATTGAGATAATCATGTGGTTTTTGTCTTTGGTTCCTATATAATACTGGCAAACAGATTGCAACAGCATATTAAGAAGCTTGTCCATCAGGACCAAGTAGGCTTCATCCCAGTGATGCAAATCTGGTTCAACATATGCAAATCCATAAATGTAATCCATCACATAAATGGAATAAAACTGCTGATTTTTTATTTATTTATTTATTTTTAAAATATATATTATTGTATATAAATTGTATTTATAAATTATATATATTATATATATTTTATATATATTTATATAATATAAATATTATATAAATATATATGATTATATACAATTTTATTGTATATATATATACATATATATGTGCTATAAAATATTTTTATATAAATATTAAATTATATACAATATAATATATAAAATATAAATTATATAAATTATATATAATATATATTAAATTATATTTAATATAAATGTATAATTATATATACATATATATGTATATATAATATATATACATATATATTTACATATATAAATATATATGTATATATTATAAATATATATAAATATAATAAATATAATATATAAATATATATTATATTGTATATAAATATATATATATTTTTAAGATTTTAAATATATTCATTTTATTTGTTCACAGTATCTCCCAGTGCTCAAAACATTATGTGTGTGTGTGTATATATATATATATATCCATATATCCATATATATATATGGATATGTACAGATACATACACATTCTTACAGAAATATAACTCTGAAAGCAATTTCAGTCTTATGATTATTACCGGCAGCATACCTACAAAGGAAAACATTCCTTTCCCAATCTTTTGTATTAGATTAACATGCAAGTTTCTTTTTATTTAAACTGAATTGTCAACACATTCATCTTTTTAGAATTTTCAACAGCCTTCATTCTAAAAAGAGGCAAGAATGGGGGAAAAGAATGAAAAGGAATGAACAAATGCTTTGAGAAATAAAGAATTACATAAAAAGACGATATATATGCCTTATTAATGCACCTAACAGAGATGACGAAAATGGAACCAAGTTGGAAAACATATTTCAGAATATCATTTCAGAATATCATGCATGAGAATTTCCCCAACCTAGCCCGACAGACCAACATTGAAATTCAGGAAATCCAGAGAACCTCAAATATGCCAAGAGAAGAACATCCCTAAGACACATAATCATCAGGCTCTCCAAGGTCAAAATGAAAGAAAAATTGTCAGAGGCAGCTAGGGAGAAAGACAGGGTCACCTACAAGGGGAATCCCATCAGACCGACACTGGACTGCTCAGCTGAAACCCTACAACCCAGAAGAGATATTCAACTTCTTAAAGAAAAAAATTTCAACCCAGAACTTCAAGTCCAGCAAAACTAAGTGTCATAAGTGAAGGAGAAATAAGATCATTTTCAGGCAAGCAAATGCTGAGGGAATTCATTACCAGCAGATCTACCTTACAAGAGCTCCTGAAAGTAGCACTTAATATGGAAAGAAAAGATCATCACCAGCCACTACAAAAATGCACTGAATTACACAGATGAGTGATGCTAAAAAACCAACCATATACACAAGTCTGCAAAATTATCAATTAACAGCGTGATGACGGGATCAAATCCATACATACCATAGCTAACGTTAAATGTAAATGGGCTAAATGCTCCAATTGAAAAACATAGAGGGGCAAGCTGGATAAAGAACCAAGATCCATTTGAGTATGCTGTCTTTAAGAGACCCATCTCACATGCAGTCCCGCTCAAAATAAAGGAATGGAGAAAAATCTTTCAAGCAAATGGGAAACAGAAAAAAGCAGGTGTTGCAATCCTAGTTTCTGACAAAACAGGCTATAGCAATAAAGATAAAAAGAGAAGGATATGGGCCCGGCGCAGTGGCTCAAGCCTGAAATCCCAGCACTTTGGGAGGCTGAGGTGGGCGGATCACGA
>NW_016108297.1:36097-42894 GCF_001604975.1 Cebus imitator
TAACAAACCTACAGCCAATATCATACTGAACTGGCAAAAGCTGGAAGAAATCCCATTGAAATCAGGCACTAGACAAGAATGCCCTCTATCACCACTCCTATTCAACACAGTGTTAGATGTTCTAGCCAGAGCAATCTGCCAAGAAAAAGAATTAAAGGGTATTCAATTAGGAAAGGAGGAAGTCAAACTGTCTCTATTTGCAGATGACATGATTGTATATCTAGAAGACACCATAGTCTCAGCCCCAAATCTTCTCAAACTGATAAGTAACTTCAGCAAAGTCTCAGGATACAAAATAATTGTGCAGAAATCACAAGCATTCCTATATGCCAACAGACAAACAGAGAGCCAAATCAAAAGCAAACTCCCATTCACAGCTGCTCCAAAGAGAATAAAATACATAGGAATACAACTAACAAAGGATGTAAAGGACCTCTTCAAGGAGAACTGCAAAGCCCTGCTCGACGAAATAAGAGAGGACACAAACAGATGGAGAAACATTCCATCCTCGTCATTAGGAAGAATAAATATCATGAAAATGGCCATACTGCCCAAAGTAATCTATAGATTCAATCTGTTACCCATCAAGCTACCAATGACCTTCTTTACAGAACTGGAAAAAAACACTTTAAACTTCATATGGAATCACAAGAGACCCTGCATAGTCAAGAAAATCCTAAGAAAAAAGAACAAAGCTGAAGGCATCACACTGCCAGGCTTCAAACTATACTACAAGGCTACAGTAATCAAAACAGCATGGTACTGGTACCAAAATAGAGACATAGACCAATGGAACAGAACAGACACCCAAGAAGAAACACCACACATCTACAACCATCTGATTTTTGACAAACCTGGCAAAAACAAGGAACGGGGAAAGGACTCCATGTTTAATAAATGGTGTCGGGAAAACTGGCTAGCAATGTGCAGAAAGCAGAAACTGGACCATTACCTGTCACCTTATACTAAAATTAACTCTAGATGGATCAAAGATTTAAAAATAAAAACACCATAAAAACACTAGAAGAAAACATAGGCAAAACCATGCAGGACATAGGCATAGGCAAGGACTTCATGACTAAAACACCAAAAACAATGGCAATAAAAGCCAGGATAGACAAATGGGATCTAATTAAACTCCAGAGCTTCTGTACAGCAAAAGAAATCATCATTAGAGGGAATCAGCAACCAAGAGAATGGAAAAAAATGTTTGGAATCTGCCCATCTGACAAAGGGCTGATATGCAGAATCTACAAAGACCTAAAACAGATATACAAGAAAAAAACAAGCCCAATCAAAAGCAGGCGAAGGGTTTGAAAAGACACTTTTCAAAAGAGGACATATATGAGGCCAAGAAACATACGCAAAAATACTCATCATCACTGATCATTTCAGAAATGCAAATCAAAACCACACTGAGATATCATCTCACGCCAGTTAGAATGGTGATCATTAAAAAATTGAGAGACAACAGTTGCTGGAGAGGATTTGGAGAAATAGGAACACTCTTACACAGTTCATGGGAGAGTAAATTAGTTCAACCATTGTGGAAGATAGTGTGATGATTTCTCAAGGATCTAGAAATAGAAATTCCATTTGACCCAGCAATCCCACTATTGTGTATATACCCAAAGAACTATAAATGGTTCTACTATAAAGACACATAAACATGTATGTTCATTGCAGCCCTATATACAATCGCAAAGACCTGGAACCAACCCAAATGCCCATCGATGATAGACTGGACAAAGAAAATGTGGTACATATACATCATGGAATAGTACGCAGCCATAAAAAATGATGAGTTTGTGTCCTTTGTAGGGACTTGGATGAATCTGGAAACCATCATTGTCAGCAAACTGACAGAAGAACTGAAAGCCAAACACCATATGTTCTCACTCATAGGTGGGTGTTGAACAACGAGAACATGTGGACTCAGGGAGAGGAGCATCACACACAGGGGACAGTTGGGGGGTTAGGGGAGAGACAATGGGGCATGAGGAGGGAGGGGAGGGGGAGGCATAACATGGGGAGAAATGCCAGATATAGTATGCACCTAAAATAAAATAAATAAATAAATAAAAATAAATAAAATATCAGCAGTTTGTCCCAGCTATGATGTGGTAGTAAGAGATTCAAAAGGATTTTCTTTAAGCACTTTATAATTAAAAGCAGATATATATATATATACACTTTAAATTCTGTGGTACATGTGCAGAACGTGCATGTTTGTTACATAGGTATACACATACCGTGAGGGCTTGTTGCACCCATCAACCAGTGATGTACCTTAGGTATTTCTCCTAATGCTGTCCCTCTCCTAGGCCCCACCCTGACAGGACTCAGTGTCTGATGTTTGCCTCCCTGTGTCCATGTGCTCTCATTGTTCAACTCCCACTTATGAGTGAGAACATGGGGTGTTTGTTTTTCTGTTCTTGTGTCAGTTTGCTGAGAATGATGGTTTCTAGCTTCATCCATGTCCCTGAAAAGGACACGTGCTCATCCTTTTTCATGGCTGCATAATATTTCATGGTGTATATGTGCCACGTTTTCTTTATCCAGTTTATTATTGATGGACATTTGGGTTGGTTCCAAGGTTTGCTATTGTGAACAGTGCCACAGTAAACATACATTTGCATATGTCTTTGTGGTAGAATAATTTATAATTCTTTGGGTATATACCCAGCATTTCTATTTCTAGATCTTTGAGGAATCGCCACACTGTCTTCCACAATGGTGGAACTTATTTACACTCCCAGCAATGTAAAAGAGTTCCTATCTCTACATCCTCTCCAGCTTCTATTGTTTTCTGATTTTTTTTAAGAATTGGTTTCCTAAACTGACAAGTGATGATGAGCTTTTCTTTATATGTTTTTTGCTTTCATAAATGTCTTCTTTTGAGGAGTGTCTGTTTATATTCCTTGCCTACTTTTTAATGGAGTTTTTTTTCTCTTGTAAATTTAAGTTCTTTGTAGATTCTGCATATTAGCCCTTTGTCAGATGAATAGATTGCAAAAATTTTCTCCAATTCTGTGGGTCTCTTGTTCACCCTTATGATTGTTTTGTTTTGTTTTGTTTCAATTTGTTTTCTGAAGTAGCTTTTTAGTTTAATTAGATCTCATTTGTCAATTTTGACATTTGTTGCCATTGCTTTTGGTGTTTTAGTCATGAAGTCTTTGCCTATGCCTATGTTCTGAATGGTATTGCCTAGGTTTTTTTCTAGGGTTTTTATAATTTTAGGCCTTCTGTTTTAGTCTTTAATCCATCTTGTGTTAATTTTTCTATAAGGTGTAAGTAAGGGGTCCAGTTTCAGTTTTCTGCATATGGATACCCAGTTTTCCCAACACAATTAATTAAATAGGGAATCCTTTCCCCATTGGGTTTTTCTCTTTTTTAATTTTTGGTCTGGTTTGTCAAAGATCAGATGGTTGTAGATATGTGGCATTATTTTTGAGGTCTCTGTCTCATTCCATTGGTCTATATAGCTGTTTTGGTTCAAGTATCATGCTGTTTTGGTTACTGTAGGCTGGTAGTATAGTTTGAAGTCAGGTAGAATGATGTCTCCAGCATTGTTCTTTCTGGTTGGCTATACGGGCTGTGTTTTCATCCCATATGAAAATAAAGGTAGTTTTTGGCAATTTTGTGAAGAAGGTCAATGGTAGCTTGATGGGGATAGCATGAGTTTGAACCATGTGGTCATTTTTATAATATTGATTCTCCCTTTCCATAAGCATGGATTTTTTTATTTGTTTGTGACTTCTTTTGTTTCTCTGAGCAGTGGTTTGTAGTTCTCCTTTAAGGAGAACTTGAAGGATGGACTCAGGAAGGACAAGGCAGCTGTCTTGGTTCTCCATGAGTCCATGCTTAACATTGAACTTATATCCCATTAAATACCAGTTGTTTCTCCAATTTAGGTTCATAGTACTCATAACTGATTGGTTGTCATAGGTAACTTGACAGACCATGGAGTTTATTCAAATTGTATATAGAAACAATTTCAGTATTGGCTGATTTAGAATGACAGTCTGACAAAGTGTTTTCTTGGTATTCAATTAATTTTTCTTCTACTTGGTTAGGAGTTTTAAAAACAAGTAAGTCTTTTCATTAAAATTCTAGAAAATCATACACAGTCCTTAAAGTATATGGGATTGTTTGACAAATGATGTGATTCTAAAGTTTCCAGAAATCTGTATTCAAGAGCTCTTTTCAGGGTCTTTCTATTTTTTCAGGAACCTCCTAAAAGACACCACATTCTAGGACATTTTGTGCTTGTGAAGTTTTCAGAAACTGCACCGGTATTAAGCAGTTAACTGTGGACCTGATGTTAAATAGTTATGCAATTGACAAGAAAATTTGTTAATTCCTGTGGTCTACAATTTATCATGGAAACAATAATTATAATTGACAGCATATATTTTGACATATTATAATTTTAGGAATTGCATACAATTTTCAAACATATATTAACATGGATTAGAATATAATCTGAAGAAGGTGAAATATTTCTTATTGTGACAGTGCTTCTCATGTAACAACATGTCAAATAGTTCCATATACTTCTCTTTTGGGTTCTTCAATGTCGTCTGTCACATCCCAAATTTAGAAGTAAAAAAGACTTAATTTTGAAGATGAAATTGGATTTTGGGAAGCCTTTCAAATATATTAATATTGATATAAATATATTAAAGGCTTATAACACTTGATATAAAATGAAATGCCAGGTCCCAGTAAGTCATTCATTTAGCCAAAATGGCGATTCAAAAAATATTTAAAGGCAAAAGCCTTTACTCATTCATAGAAGACTTAGCTTTTCAAGCAATGTGTGTCTTTCCCTTCTTTTTCCTGTAGTTTATTAAGGAAAGACAGAAATCTTTCATTATTCTTTAATATTATGTTAAAATCTTATTCAAGAGAGACAGTCAAATTTCACTCTTGCATTGGTGTACTATTAATGTCAACTCCAATTTTTAATAAAACTTTAAAGACAAATTCATCTAGTCTTCACCAGTTTGACCATAAGTTGAAACTCTTATAAACTTTTGATAACCTTTTACAAATTTGTATTAAAGCAAAATTAGTGCTCTAAGAAAACGCTGTTGTGTTTTTATTCCAGTGTTCAATTTATGGAAAAACTGAATAAAACTCCTTTAAATTTAGCCAATGTTTTCACACACTGTGTTTCTTCTATAAGATGACTATTTGACAAACCTTTGACAACTTGCTCAAACCTTTAACTTTATTGTATCTAAGCTAAAACAGTATTTTAACCTTCTGAATTTGGCAAAAATTTACATTCTAATGCCTTATAATTTTTTACTAAAAGCACATTTCACTTTTTTTCACAAAGCTTCCATGTAAAACTTTTTTCAGTAGTCTCAATTACATATTTCAATGTTAACTCTTAGCAATTTTTATTTTTGGTGAAAAACCTGGCAGGTAGGTGATTTTAATTTTGTACTAGGTATGGAGCCTAGGACACCAGACACAAGTGCAGATAAAGTCTGACTCTTTCAAGCATAGCCAGGGGGCACGGCTAACTCTACATGTTCCCAGACCTTACCTAGAATCTAATGACTCCAAAGCAGGTAAGTTGAACAGATTTTAAAAGCCAAAAGAAGCAGTTTATCACTTTAAAGCATTTTACAAACAAACCTAATATCTGACCTGCCTAATTTAGACCTAATGTCTTTATTTTACCAATAAACTTTAAAACTGTCTTTATTTCTCAAATATTACTTAAGTCATGTGAACTGAAAGGCATTATAGTTTTTATTTTTCTGAAAAAATAATTTGATTTAAGCACTCATTATTATAAAGCCAATTAGAGACCGTTTTTTATTTATAAACATCACACACAACACACAAAAATACACAGAATAGATCCAGTAGTTGTGATATTCACATAATTATATTGCCATCAAATGTTTCAATTCAACAGGAGATTATAGAACACACTTTAACAGTGTTCAAATTCTGAAGAAAATATATATTTAGGTAAGGACTGATAGTATTTATTTTCTATATCACTTTTAATTTAGCATTTAATTGTGTACTGTAATATTTCTCTATATAATATTTCACGTACATTACTCATATTTGTAAAGATTACACATATCTCAGAGGTGGAGACTATTGATGTTAAATGTATTCATTCTTATATCTTCTGAAGCACTTAAGTCAGAGGAACTAAATTACTCATTCTAATTTGAAAACTCACGATCTTGTAACATATTATAATGCTTAGAAGAGCTCGGTAAAACTAAGCTCTAGTTACCTCGAAATTGTTTGTTTTTAATACTTCATTGGGAAATAAATTCCAATTCAAATTTTACTAATTATGCCCCTTGCTCTTCCATGTCTTTCCAACATAGGATTAGAAAGACTTTCTTTGTAAGACTAGACTCAGGGAATTAGTATCCCATGTTGAAATTTGGCTCTCAGGAAAGGTTCCAGAGAGGAAGCCCCCTATTTGGGGACCAATAAACCTTACTTAGATTACTGTACATTGTTACTTCCCTGAAAGTAAGGGACAATCTATTCTCAAACTGAGTCCTTGGCGTTAATGATCTATTTCTCTTCACTTTTCCTATGATTTCTCTTGCCATGGTCAGGAGTTTCTTTTTGTTTGTTTTGTTTTTATTAAGCTCTGAAGTGCATGTGCAGATCTTGCAGGATTGTTGCATAGGTACACACATGCCATGGTGGTTTTCTGCCTCCATCCCTCTATCACCTACATGAGGCATTTCTCCCAATGTTCTCCTTCTGTGTTTTTCAGCTCCATCAAGTCATTTATGTTC
>NW_016108297.1:44959-53565 GCF_001604975.1 Cebus imitator
CAACACAATAATATTGCTTTAAAGGCCCATTTATCAAATACTTTCACCTGAAATTAAGAAAATGTTTAAGGAGAACTAAACCAACTGGTGGTTTTATCCTCAGCATTTTTTTTTCCTTCGTTCCTTCCTTTCTTCAAAACCCTACCAAATGGCATATATAAAAAGGAACCATATCTAAGCATGGGAAAGACAGAAATTCCTCTCCCAAGTATACCCCAAAAGAATGAAGCCAGTAATTCAGTAAATAAAACAAAAATAACATTTTCATGGAGGAAAGTTGCCTGTGAATGCGGCACCAGTTTTCAAATCTAAGCTATCCTCTGAGCCTTTTTTTTTTTTCTTTTAGATGTAGTTTTGCTCTGTTGCCCAGGCTGTAGTGCAATGGCACAATCTTGGCTCACCACAACCTCTTTCTCCCAGGTTCAAGCAATTATCCTGCCTCAGTCACCCAGGTAGCTGGGATTACAGGCGTGCACCACCACCCCTGTCTAATTTTTGTATTTTTAGTAATGATGGGGTTTCTCCATGTTGGTCAAATTTGTCTTGAACTCCTGACATCAGGTGATCGGCCTGCCTCAGCCTCCCCAAGTGCTGGGAGTACAGGTGTGAGCCACCATGTCCGGCCACCCCCAAGCCTTAATAGTGGCCAAGAGTCCTGATTTCCTGGAGAGCTTCCAGAGGAGGAGTCGCCAGGCACATTCTCTTTGTTCCCTGCTCCATGCTTGTAGAAGGCAGGGCCACCAAAGAATTCAGGCCTTCAGCTGATTTTGAACTGTGTGAGCTTAGCCCTGCTTCAGCTGAAACAGGCACTGAGAGGCATAACTGTGGCTCTCCATTTAGTCCATATCAATCACTGAATTGTCATGTCTCTCTCTGGTTTTGTCTTAAGCACCTTTTAGAACAGATAAGAAGCAGTGTTTAGAAAGTCAGCACAACTAAGGGGTGTAGTGTAGGTGGCTAAATCTCTGGGGCGCATATGACTAAGCTTTCATTTCTGAACAATTGTGATAACAGTTTCAGAAAGTGCCATTTCTGGACCTTTTACTTTTGACTCGAATATTTTGACAAAAATTTACATGCATCTTTATAGCCAACGATCCTCATCTACAGGAATGATGATCACTGTTATCACCATTATTCAGAAGAGGCAAATGAGTCTCAGTCAGGCAGGTTAATCAATGTACCCAGATGGATAGGGCACACTGATGGCAGAGCTCTAGTATGAAATTGAGCTGACTACTGAAAATGGCCACATTTTTTAACTGCTATGCAAAGTAAAGTATTAAAGAGAAGCCATTTTAAAATCAGAAATATATACATTTGTGGTCTATACAACTTGAAAGTGTTTACCTGTTGTTTGCTGAGTTTTCTGTGGGGTAGAATCAAGGACACTGGCTCTGAGGATGGCCTTCCAGCTGATTGTCAGTCCTACCTGTAGCCACTCCTCGACCCCCTGCC
Source organism: Cebus imitator (assembly GCF_001604975.1). Classification (NCBI taxonomy): domain Eukaryota; kingdom Metazoa; phylum Chordata; class Mammalia; order Primates; family Cebidae; genus Cebus; species Cebus imitator. The sequence continues at coordinate 46,418 of NW_016108297.1, forward strand.
ACAACCACCCTCAACTCTTTATATTCCAGCACACTTTGTGCCTTTGTTTCAGCTGCACCATCTGCCTTTAATGTCCTCCTCCTGTCTCACCAGCCAAAATCCTGCTCATTCCTTACAGTCTGGCTCAATTGTCACCTTCACCCAGTAACTGGGAACTAGAAGAAAGTTAAACGATGGTTGTTTGAGTTGTGAACCTAGCATGTGGTTTGGTGCATTTGACACTATTGTGAATGAAGTTATACTGCATTGGAGAATCCTTGTGTTTGTCAAGTTAGGGCAGACAGTTCCAATTTTCTGTATCCACTGTGATTCTCCAAGAACAGAAGAGGATTTCTCTCTACAACAGGGAAAGCAGGGCTGTAAAAGTTGCCATTCCAACTGTGAAATCTGTAATTTCTTTATATGTGAGATAAAATGTAAGCATGAGGGAAGGTGCCATGTTCTTACATATAAATGTAAAAAGTACTAAGAATGTTTAATAAATAAGCTTTTGATCCCTCATGAAATTGTTGACAGTCTGCTCCTCTTTTTACAGTTTGGGTTTATTAGAATTACATGACCAATGGCATATCGGGTTTCTATTACTTCTATGAGGAAAAGGAATAAGCTATACATGCATCTGTGGGTTATGTATTGTTGGTGATCACATTAGGCAGCTTCAGTGCAGCAATAATCCTGACAAATCCCAGTATACTTGTCACTTGACTTTATGCATTAGCAGTAGCTGCTCATTTAGGCAGCTCTGCCTGATCGGTCTCACTGAAAGTTGAGAAGTGCTCATTCTGGGCACAGGGCTGAAGAAGCAGCCCTTATCTGAGATATATGGTTCTTGCGGTAGAGGGAAAAGAGTAAGATAGCTAAAGAAAACAATCAATGACTCTTAAAACTTCTGCTTGAAAGTGGAGTGTGTACACATGCTCACTTTGCACTGACCGAATCAAGTCACATGACTGAGTCTGATGGCAATGGGGCATAGATATTTATCACTTTCGTTGGAGGCACTGCCAGTAAAATTGCAGAAGTTGAGGACATACAGTCATAAAACAAGGGCAAGTGGCCAGGCACAGTGGCTCATGCCTGTAATCCCAGCAATTTGGGAGGCCAGGGCGGGTGGATCACTTGAGCCCTAGAGTTTGAGACCAACCTAGGTAACATGGAGAAACCCTGTGTCTACAAAAAATACAAAAAAATAAAAATTAGCTGGATGTGGTCTCATGTGCTTATAGTCCCAGCTACTCAGGAGGCTGATATTGGGGGATCACTTGAGCCCAGAAGATCAAGGCTGTCATGAGCCGAGATCATGCCACTGCATTCCAGCCTGGGTAACATAGCGAGACCTTGTTTCAAAAAAAGAAGAAGGGTCAGAGAGTTGTTGTTATGGTTATACAGTTGATCATGATTAACTTAGATATTACTTATAATGGGTGTGATATCTATTACTGATTATCATAGCCTGAATTATGTTTCTCCCAAAAAAATTATGTTTGATATCCTAACCCTCAGTGCCTAAGAATGTGACTATCTTTGAGAATTGGGTTTTTAAAAAGATAAATAAGGTTAAAGGAGTTTGTTGGAGTGGGATTTAATCCAATATAACTGGTACTCTGATAAGTGGAGGCGATTAGGTCACAGACAGGTAAAGAGGAAAGACTATGTGAAGATGCAAGGATAAGGTGGCCAAGAATAAAGACAAAACAAAATCAACCCTGCTGACACCTTGATCTTGGACATCTGGCCTCCAGAATTGTGACAAAATAGATTTCTGTTGCTGAAGCCACCCAGACTGTGGTACTTTGTAATGGCAGCCCTAGCAGAAACTAAGTAATAAATTAGCAGATTTGATGACATTGATATTTAAATTATTTATTATTTTATTCAAATAATACCTCTAATATCTATTATTATATTAAACACTTTGGATTAAGTATAGCATGAAACATTCTACATACCTTATCTGTTTTATTCTCTTAAGACAATTCTGTGATGTAGCTAGTACTTTTTTCCACATTTTGTATATGAGAAAATGTCATCGATGGCTTGAAGGGTTTGAGAAACTTGCCTAGGTTGACCTGCAGAGGGGAGCTGCATTCTGATCCTCAGTCATCTGATTCCAGAACCAGCTTTCTGCCACCATCATCAAAGGGCACTAGGATATTTTGTAGTGTTTCTTAAAATCAAGAAAGTTAAGAGAATATAAACATGAGAGATCCATGATGCCTGTCTTGAGGAATTCACAATCCAGTTGACAAAACATGGGAAGAAATACATACAATCCTAGAGAAGAGAAGAAAAATACCATGTAAAACACTCTGTCCATAACTGTTATTTTTAACTTGGATAAGGAAATTGATGGCACAACCATAAATGTTGCTGAAGATGCAGCTGGAAGAGGCAACATGATTCCTCGGATAACAGACTCAGAATTTTTAAAAAATAATGAAGGAAACTACCTTGTCAGGCTGGAATGATTGGGCAAACCTAGAGAAATTATGCATGATGAACAAATAAAATAAACTTGTAAGTACAAAAAAAAAAAAGCTGGATCAGAACGGTAACAACAAAATAATGTAGCCTGTTGTGTGAACAGAGGTCATTTTGCTTTTATATAAGTCAATTGTGTCACTCACTGTGGACTAAGTCATTCAGCAAAAATATAGGGTGGCCCTAGGAGCCAGTGGAAGGAAGACACTGCTCTCAAAGAGCTGACAGTCCGATAGGGAAAGAGACATGAGGAAATCATGACAAAAGAATCTGATGGCACCTGAGGTTGGGAGTTCTAGACCAGCCTGACCAACATGGTGAAACCCTGTCTCTACTAAAAATACAAAAAGTTAGCTGGGCATGGTAGCGCATGCCTGTAATCCCAGCTACTCAGGAGGATGAGACAGGAGAATCACTTGAACCTAGGAGGCAGGGGATGCAGTGAGCCAAGATTGTGCCATTACACTCCAATATGGGCAGCAAGACCAAAACTCCATCTCAAAAAAAAAAAAAAAAACAACTTTGGGAGGCTGTGGTGGGTACATCATGAGGTCAAGAGATCGAGACCATCCTAGTCAACATGATGAAACTCCGTCTCTGCTAAAAATACAAAAATTAGCTGGGCATGGTGGCACATGCCTGTAGTCCCAACCCCTCAGGAGGCTGAGGCGGGAGAATTGCTTAATTGCTTGAACCCAGGAGGCGGAGGTTGCAGTGAGCCGATATCTGCCATTGCCCTCCAGCCTGGGTAACAAGAGCAAAACTCCATCTCAAAAAAAAAAAAAAAGAATCTGATGGGTGCTTTTAGATGAGTCTAAATAAAGCACCTCAGTAGATGGGAGAGAAAGCAAGTAACTTTTTACAGGGTTATGAGAGGAGGTTGGGATGGGAAGGAGCTTGCTTGCTGGGCAGAGAACCAAGGTTATAATAATCTAGGAGAAAGAACCAGTAAGTAATCATTCAGTTGTATAACAAAGCTCTGCCCTGTTTCGGATGGCTAACATTTAGGTTTAAACACTGGCAGAGGCATAGGGTGAGGCTAATATGTTGACTGGGACTGGGTTTTGAAGGGCAGTGCAATTAATGCTGCTGAGTCTGGCCTTCTCCTTCTCTGTAACAACAGAGCAATAAAAATTTCTGGAGAGGAAACATGACCACGTTTGATTTTTTGGAAGATAATTGTTGCAAGCAATGTATAGAAAACACTGGAGGGTGGAGAGAACAGTTTCAGGGAGATCAGTTGAGGGGTGGTTGCACTTTTCCAGTATGAAAAATAGCAGCCTGAGGGAAGTAGGTTCTGCTAAAAATGCTGATACTGGGGGCTGACATGCAACAAGGAAGATACCACCAAAGTGCATAGCTAAAAGAAGGTCACCCCCAGAAGATGCCATCCCAAAAAACAAGAAGGTGAAGGTCTCACACAGGTCCCACAGCAGAGAACCAGGCTTGGTGCTCACACTGGGCCAGGGTGACATGGGCCAGCTGGGGCTGGGTGAGAATGTGATGGAGAAGAAGAAGCCAGCCCTGGTTTCCATTGCAGAGGATGTTGCGCAGGCTGAGGCTGGGGGCATGCATACTGGGTGTCTAAGCAAAAGTGGCCAGGTCTACTCCTTTGGCTGCAATGATGAGGATGCCCTGGGAAGGGACACATCAGTGGAGGGCTCCGAAATGGTCCCTGGGAAAGCGGAGCTGCAAGAGAAGGTGTCAGCAGGAGACAGTCACACAGTAGCCCTCACCCAGGATGGCCGAGTCTTCCTCTGGTGCTCCTTAGGGACAATAACAGTGTGATCGGACTGTTGGAGCCCATGAAGAAGCCATCATGCCTGTACAGGTCCAGCTAGATGTGCCTGTGGTGAAAGTGGTGTCAGGAAACGACTACTTGATAATGCTGACAGCTGATGGTGACCTCTACCCATTGGACTGCAGGGAACAGGGTCCACTAGGCTGTGTGCCTGAGTTATTTGCCAACTATGGTGGCCGGCAATGCCTTGAATGACTCCTGGTCCCCAAGTGTGTGATGCTGAAACTCAGGGGAAGCTGGGGCCAAGTGAGATTCCAGAATGCCTTCTGCAGCACCTATTTCACCTTTGCCATCTCTCAAGAGGGCCACGTGTATTGCTTCGGCCTCTCCAACTACCATCAGCTTGGAACTCCGGGCATAGAATCTTGCTTCAAACCCCAGAACCTAACATCCTTCAAGAATTCCACCAAGTCCTGGGTGGGTTTTTCTGGTGGCAAGCACCATACAGTCTGCATGGATTCAGAAGGAAAAGCATGCAGCCTGGGTAGGTCTGAATATGGGCGGCTGGGCATCCGGGAGAGGGCTGAGGAAAGGATCACACCCACCCTCATCTCCAGGCTGCCTGCTGTCTCCTCAGTGGCTTGTGGAGCATCTGTGGGGTATGCTGTGACCAAGGATGGTCATGTTTTCTCCTGGGGCATGGGCACCAACTACCAGCTGGGCACAGGGCAGGATGAAGACACCTGGAGCCCTGTGGAGACGACAGACAAAAAGCTGTAAAACCATGTGGTCTTATTTGTGTCCAGCAGGGACCAGCATACAGTCTTATTAGGCAAGGATGAGGAACAGAGCTGGTGTAGCCCTGGAGTGCCTGACTTCTGGCCTGCACAAATTTCCTCGCAGAACAGGGAAGCAGTGACAGCTGCAGATCGCCACAGGCCTCTATCCAGCCTTGAACACTGTGTCAGCTCCAGCCTTTTCCCATCAGCAGAACAGAATCATTTTCCTCTTTTTCTTCCTCCTCTTTAGAATTCTCCTGGGACCTACAGAATGAAGTGGGAGGACGGACAGGAGGCTTTTCAGAAGGAACACGGCTCACTCCAGAGCTATGTGGTTGGATGTTTCTCCCCTCTTCCCCACCTTCCATAGTCCTGGCTGGCTCTGCTTTGCCTACTAGAAAACCAAAACCTCCTCCCCTGGGCTTTGGTGCCTACTCTCTGAGCAGCTGGGACTCCATCAAGCCCCACTCTAGTCATGTGCCCCTTTCCTGTCCCTAAAAATCCACAAGCAAACAAATGGTACAGTCATAAGACCCATCTGTCATGGACTCATGCCCAGAGGAATATGCAGAAAAAGCAGAGCTGCGTGGCTGCGGGCAACTCTAAGCCAAATATTTAACTCGGAACTGGTGTTCATAGGACCGAAAAAAGTGACCAAGAAAAGAGTGGTTCTCCCAGAAGCACCAAGCATACTCTTGACCCTCAGACACTGCCTGTGTACATCCCACCCATCCATTCAGCTTCACCTGCCGCCAATGGCCTGGAATCCCAAAGAGAAGCCAGGCTGGGCAGAGCAGAGCAGGGCATGGGGTGGGGAGAGAGGGTAGAGGGTTTTATAAACAAGCTCACAGTGATATTGAAAGAGGAGGGATTGAGGGAAGGGCAGAATGTTCGAAGGGCAGAGACTAGTCCAGAGATGGAAACAGTAACTTGTACAGTGGCTGAGAAAATAGAACATAGTTTTTGATTTTTTTTAATTGTAAAATATTTTGTAGGGGAGAATGAAATCTTTTAACACTTTTAATAAATGTAGAGTTTAATAAAAATGTTGATACTCGTGAAACAGCTGTGGCTCTTTCCACTGTCCTGGCTCAAAGTGACGTTTTGAACTGTTTTTTGGTTTTCTGAAACCACCCAAGTTGAGCTACTTGTTCTTTTTGCACTGCCCAGTCCCTTCAGGTGTCTACAGATGCATCCTTTCTTTTAGGGTCAATAAAAAGTGCTGGGTCATTGAAAAATATTTATAGTAGAGTTGAGATGTGTTGAGTGAAACATGAGGATGTACATGAGTGACATTTCTACTGGCTGCTCATGGAATGAGGTGCAAGCAGCAATCAGAGGAAGGCCTTCATGTGGGGCAATGAAGGCAATGCTAGCCATTCTGTCAGGATGTGAACAGCACTCCCCTGAACAGTGGTGGGCAGCCTTTAGCATGGCGTGGCTCCATCACCTGCCAACTGCCCTTGGGTTGGCTCTAATGGCCACTTTTAGGGCAGAAATGGAGTTCTTTCCAAGTATGATTTCTGCTCTTCTCTGTGTGATCCCTCTGAGCCATGCAGGTCACCCTGACCTCATTCTTGTCAGGTTCTCTATCATCCTATTGACTCCCTGGAAAACTGCAATCTTAATTGTTTATTTGTAGGCTAATTTTACACCTTTATCTTTCAAATCTTTGCCTTTGAATTTCTTTTTATGTATTTATTTATTTTATTGCATTTTACGTTTTTGGGTACATGTGAAGAAGATGCAAGATTCTGGCACAGGTACACACGTGGCAGTGTGATTTGCTGCATTCCTCTCCATCACCTATATCTGGCATTTCTCCCCATGCTATCTCTCCCCAACTCCCCACCCCCCACTGACCCCTCTCCTCTTTTCCCTCAACAGACCCCAGTGTGTAGTGCTCCCCTCCCTGTGTCCATGTGTTCTCATTGTTCAACACCCACCTATGAGTGAGAACATGTGGTGTTTGATCTTCTGCTCTTGTGTCAGTTTGCTGAGAATGATGTTGTCCAGGTTCATCCATGTCGCTACAAGGGACACAAACTCATCATTTTTGATGGCTGCATAATATTCCATGGTGTATATGTGACACATTTTCCCTGTCCAGTCTATCATCGATGGGCACTTGGGTTGGTTCCAGGTCT
>NW_016108297.1:53970-71066 GCF_001604975.1 Cebus imitator
AAAAGTTTTTTCCAATTCTGTTGGTTGCCGATTCACTTTGACTGTTTCTTTGGCTGTGCAGAAGCTGTGGAGTTTGATTAGGTCCCATTTGTCTATTTTGGCTTTTGTTGCCAATGCTTTTGGTGTTTTGGTCATGATGTCCTTGCCTACGCCTATGTCCTGAATGGTTTCGCCTAGATTTCCTTCTAGGGTTTTTATGGTGTTAGGTCTTATGTTTAAGTATTTAAGCTATCTGGAGTTAATTTTAGTGTAAGGTGTAAAGAAGGGGTCTAGTCTCTGCTTTCTGCACATGGCTAGCCAGTTTTCCCAACACCATTTATTAAACAGGGAATCCTTTCCCCATTGCTTGTTTTTGTCAGTTTTGTCAAAGATCAGATGGTGGTAGATACGTTGTGTTGCCTCCAAGGCCTCTGTTTTGTTCCTTTGGTCTATATCTCTGTTTTGGTACCATTAACATGCTCTTTTAATTACTGTAACCTTGTAGTATAGTTTGAAATCCAGTAGTGTGATGCCTCCTGCTTTGTTATTTTTGCTTAGAATTGACTTGGCTATGCGGGCTCTCTTTTGGTTCCATATGAAGTTTAAGGGGATTTTTCCCAGTTCTGTGAAGAAGGTCATAGGTAGCTTGATGGGGATAGCATTGAATCTGTAAATTGCTTTGGGCAGTATGGCCATTTTCACGATATTGACTCTTCCTAACCATGAACATGGAATGTTTCTCCATCTGTTTGTGTCCTCTCTTATTTCGTTGAGCAGTGGCTTGTAGTTCTCCCTGAAGAGGTCCTTTACGTTACTTGTTAGTTGTATTCCTAGGTATTTTATTCTCTTTATGGCGATTGTGAATGGCAGTTTGTTCTTCATTTGGCTCTCTTTAAGTTTGTTATTGGTGTATAGGAATGCATGTGATTTTTGCGCATTGATTTTCTATTGTGAGGCTTTGCTGAAGTTGCTTATCAGTTTCAGGAGATTTTGGGCTGAGGCAATGGAGTCTAGATATACAATCACGTCGTCTGCAAATAGAGACAATTTGACTTCCTCCTTTCCTATTTGAATACCCTTTACTTCTTTTTCTTGCCTGATTGCTCTGGCTAGAACCTCCAGTACTATATTGAATAGGAGTGGTGAGAGAGGGCATCCTTGCCTTGTGCCAGATTTCAAAGGGAATGCTTCTAGTTTTTGCCCATTCAGTATGATATTGGCTGTTGGTTTGTCGTAAATAGCTTTTATTATTTTGAGATACATTCCATCAATACCTAGTTTATTAAGGGTTTTTAGCATAAAGGGCTGTTGAATTTTATCAAAGGCCTTCTCTGCATCAATTGAGATAATCATGTGGTTTTTGTCTTTGGTTCTGTTTATGTGGCGAATTATGTTTATAGACTTGCGTATGTTGAACCAGCCTTGTATCCCCGATAGTTTGGCTTCTTAGCGAATCCTCAGCACCTAGAACATGGTGCTCACAAATATTTGTTGAATGGATATACTGTTTCTATCGTTTTATTAGTGAAGTCTTCCTATGTGGGGAGATAAAATGGACCAAAGTGGACCATTTGATAATGGTGATATCAAAATGGCAATGATTGCTTCAGAATATCCTCTACAACAAGCAAGGACCACTGGCTGTTTTCGTAAAAACCACTTCTCCACAAGAATATGGCCTGGGTCTTATTTATGACTCAACCATTTAGAATTACATGCCAAACTAAATTTACCAAATTTAATCCAAGCTTTTTGACTTGAAATCATAGATTTTGTAATGTGGAAGTGGATACTACAAAGTGTGTGCATATATGGGTGTGTATAAAAGGAAATACGTTTTAGACACTTTCTGTGTTCATGTTTATTTCCAATCGCATTAAACTGAAATTAGTGGTCAGGTGTGGTGGTTCATCCCTATTATCCCAGCACTTTAGCAGGCCAAGAAAGGGAGGATTACTTGAAGCTAGAAATTCAAGAGCAGCCTGGACCACACAGCAAGAGCCTATATCTAAAATGTATTTTTTAACCAGGCATAGTGGTGCATGCCTGTGGTCCTAGCTACTCAGGAGGCTAAGACAAGAGGATTCCCTGAGCCTAGGTGGTTGAGGCTGCAGTACGCTATGAATGCACCACTGCACTCCAGCTTGGGTCATGGAGTAAGACCCTGTCTCTTACAAAAAATAATTAATGTGGTACCCTTTGCAGTTATTAGCCCCAGAAGGACATTGGAAGAGATGAACCAACAGAGCCAGCTGGCTGGTAAAAAGCAGTGGTAAGACAGAAGCTGGTGAGGAGAGCTATCAGAACTTTAGAAAGACTCATTCCTCACTCTTCCACTTCAGAGGACAGAAGCTGTAACACAGACCTAGAACTTTAGAGAAAATAATAGTCTAGAGCAGGGCTCCTTTATTCCTAGAATTCTTGTGAATATAATTAGAAATGATTAAAAAACAGGTCAGGTGCAGTGGCTCATGCCTGTAATTCCAGCACTTTGGAGGCCAAAACGGGCAAACCATGAGGTTAGGAGATTGAGACCATCCTGGCTAATGTGGTGAAACCCTGTCTCTACTAAAAATATAAAAAAATTAACCGGGCATGGTGGCACATGCCTGTAGTCCCAGCTACTCAGGGAGGCTGAGGCAGGAGAATCTCTTGAAACTGAGAGGTGGAGGCTGCAGTGAGCCAAGATTACAACTCTGCACTCCAGCCTGGGTGACAGAATGAGACATTGTCTCAAAAAAAAAAAAATGATTAAAAAATAAATGGCTGTATAAATTGTGAAATAAACAGTCAGTGTCTATATTTGTCTTACAAAAAAGCTAGTGCATTGTTTTTCTTTTCTCAGAGTTGAAAGGACTTCAAACTTTTGGTACCATAAATAATGGTGATATCAAAATGGCCACCACTGATTCAGAACAGTCTACCTGTCACCCATAGTTTCCATAGTGGTGCACAAGCCTTCAAATTTCACAATGCATTGGACAAGTGGAAATGAGACTTTAAATATTATTTTACCCAGAAACTCAGAACACTTGTAAACATATGTAGCACAAATAGTTATTAAAGTATAGAAGAAGGAAAGGAGTATTAATTCAGAGTCAAACCTGTTTCCAATTAGGAAAGAACATTTTTCTTTCCCCATGTTCTTCATTTGCCCTTCATTCTCCCCTATCCCAAAGAAGGCAAAAGCTCCCAAGCCTGTGAGTCCCTGTTATGTACACTGGGAAGAGATTTCAGCCTGTTTGGAAATGTTTTGTTTCCTCCTCAAGACATGTTAGTTCTTTCCTCTCTTTCAGGCACATGTTTTCATGGGTTTCCTTTCTAAGGCTCAAAAGACAAAGAATATATCTTTTTAGTAACTCATTTCAAATCAGTTACCAGTAATTTTTTAAAAAATGATTTCTTATTTGCCTTCCTTAAATATTTCCCTTCCCATTACTTTCTTGCTTACTTTTTCATTTTTATTTTTGAGACGGAGTCTTGCAGTCTTACCCAGGATGGAGTACAGTAGCATGATGTCAGCTCACTGCAATCTCTGCCTCTAGGTTCAAGTGATTCTCACTCTGTAGTTCTCTGCCTTCGCAGGAGCTGAGATTACAGTTGCCTGCCACCATGCCCAGCAAATTTTTGTATTTTTAGTAGAGATAGAGTTTCACCATGTTGGCCAGACTAGTCTTGAACTCCTGGCCTCAAATGATCCTTCCACCTTGGCCTCCCAAAGTGCTGGGATTACAGATGAGAGCCGCCGCAACCAGCCTGTACATATTTTTAAATTAATAAACCTAAACTCCTTATTGATGAAAAACAACATTCCCCCTCCCATCCCTCTTTACTTCCCAAACCGATTACCCAGAGGCAGCCATGTTCAATTACTTCAGCTGTTTCTCCACATCGTATAGTCCTTGGTTTATGAATTTTAGACAATGTAAGCTTCATATTATGGTAGGTGAGGCTGCCACTGTCTTATGCCCTATGTTCTGCTTCTGCATCCCATCTGCCCAATAAAGTTAGATTTTAGTTTTTGGCAAAAACAGCAGTCACTGCTTATGTTAGTAAGGCTAGGTAAATCTTTTTTATTCTCCTTCGATTAGCATACTTCAATTGTTTCCTTTTTGTACAATTTTTATTCTTCCTAGAATAATTGCTTTCTTTATATTTTTATTTGCTTAGTTCCTGTGTATCTATCAGTATATATATATATATATATATATATATATATATATATATATATTGTCTAATGCTGTAACATATCGGTCAAACAACTAAAAATAACATTCCTCAAACCTAAAGACAGATCACTCAGTTTCATTTTTCCCCTTGCTGGAGATTTCTCTCCTACAACTTTTCCCCCACTTGGTCAAATATGAATGGGCTATCTACGGCTGCTATACAGCTGTCATTCTGAAACATTCCTTCACTATCTCCTGGGAATTCTTTGTTTGCTACATATGCTATTTCCTGTATCTCAAGTCTTCCTGTTTCTTCATTTACTTCCTCTTTTTTTCTGAAGCACATTCTCCAATATTTTTCTAAGAAAGAGTATGGGAGGTAAAATTTTGAGGCTTTGAATATCCTATAACAATCAAGATTAACTGACAGTTTATCCAGTTTTAATATTTCAAGTTGGAAATAATTTTGCCTCAAAAATTCAAAGACATTTCTCCATTTTCTTTTAATTTCCTGTTGGGGAGTCTAATGGTATTTGGCATCTCTTTGTATGTAAGCAGCTTTTCTTGGCTTGTCTGTCTCTTTTGGAAAGATTCTAGGATCTTGCCTGCTTTTTGGTGAACCTAAACTTCTCTGATGCTGTGATAGGGGTGGGCCTTTTCTTGTTTTTTGTGCTAGTCCCTTTCAATCTGGAGAAAGTAGCATGGGGTAAAAATTCAAGTGTAAATCTAAAGAATGACGTGTCTTTCCCTTACTCAGTAGTTTTTCATGTAAATCTTGCTTTTTTTTTTATTTTTTTGAGACAGAGTATTGCTCTGTCACCAGGCACCAGGCTGGAGTACAGTGGTTTGATCTCAGCTCACTGCAACCTCTGCCTCCCGGGTTCAAGCAATTCTCCTGCCTCAGCCTTCCGAGTAGCTGGGACTACAGGTGCATGCCACCACTCCCAGCTAATTTTTGTATTTTTAGTACAGACGGGGTTTCACCATGTTGGCCAGGATGGCATTGATCTCTTGGCCTCATGATCTGCCCGCCTCAGCCTTCCATAATGCTGGGATTACAGGCGTGAGCCACTGCGCCCAGCCATAAATCTTGCTTTTATAATATTTTTAAGTAAAGAAGTTCCTGTTAGTTTTACTTCCTTTCATTGTTGGCTGTCAATGCTGTCAACAATAATATTAGCACCATAATGATTATTGATCATAATGGCTTTTATTATGGCTATTACTGTGTGCTAGGTTCTTCAGGATCATAGTAGAACCTATCTCTTAGCATTGTTGTAAAAATTAAGTGAGTTATAACACATAAAATGCTGGGGTCAAATACTCTACATAGTAAGTGCTCAATAAATAATGGCTGGTTTTATCACTATTCATGATCCAGTTACACAAGGCTAGTATTTTCCCCACTTTACAGATAAGGAATTTGAGGTCAAAGAGTTTACATTACTTCAACAAGATGACACAGCCAGCAAATAAGGGGCAAGGCTGGAACTCACTTTGGCTTTCAGTTCATGCCCTGTTTGTTTGGCCACATTGCCAGGGAAGGTGATATGATTTGGTTGTGTCCCCTCCCAAGTCTCATCCTGAATAGTAGCTCCCATAATTCCCATGTGTTATGTGAATAAGTCTCACGAGAGCTGATGGTTTTATTAGAGGTTTCCCTTTTTACTTGGCTTTCGTTGTCTCTTGCCTGCCACCATGTAAGATGTGCCTTTCAACTTCCACCATGATGGTGAGGCCTCCTCAGTCATGTGGAACTGTGAGTCTACTAAACCTCTTTTTCTTTACAAATTACCCAGTCTCAGGTATGTCTTTATCCACAGTGTGAAAACAGCCTAATACAAAATGCATTGCTGTCTTTCTTTCCTTGTCTTTTTATTCTACCCATGGATACAACTCACTGTAACACAATATAAATCACAATAGTGTGCAAGGTCAACATCAGATCACAAACGCTGGAGATCGTGGACTTCCTTGAAGATATTCAAGATGTGCACAAAAAATACTCTGCCCTGAGTAATTTAAATACTCACTGTGTGAAGGCAGGAACTAGAACAATGCATTTCTGACATGTGATATTTTCCATGACATTATGGAAAGACTAGGGTTGGTTCAAATTAAGGCTGCAGTGGTGTTCAGTTAGTGGTGGAATAAGAGCTTTGCTAACTGATACATGCAGCGTGTGTTAAAAAAAGCAAGACATGTTGTCCTGTCCAGAAGAGGTTAACAGATTTTCTGTCTGTATTCTTTATGACACTTTCCCAAAAGGAAAGTTTTCATGTGTGATTGTGCAGGCAGAACATTTTTCCAGTCAGTCACACAAAGTTCAGTCCTTCAGGCTCTCCTGAAATATCCCCACACCATGCCAAGAGCTGTGAGGGCTGAACACCTTCCAGATCCTCATGCCCAGACAGAGCCAACTCCTTCCTCCACTGAGGAATGTGGAATGCTCAGCAGAGCTGGGTACAACAGGTTTCCCCTCTAATTTTGGAACTGGAAAGTGTTTCTTTTTGACAAATATGGACAGTCCTTTGGACAGGTCTATTGCACTAGACAAACACTGAACTAGAAATAATGACAGAAATTGGCTTGAGTAGAAATAGATCGTTGTCTTTCTCATCATCCAACATCAACTATGGCTTTTGGTAAACTGAAAATAAGAACAAGCACTGGAGGAGGTGATGGGTTGTGTTATTCTTGTGGCCCAGAGCATATGTCATACAAAGGAAACCACCCAGAACAAACATTGTAAGATTTTTGAGGCTATGAAAATAGACAAAATAAAAATATACAACAAAGTTTTACATGCTGGTCAATTTGTTTCCTTATCCTACGTCATCCCTTTCTCATTGAAAACCTAGGATAAGGATATATAAGCAGCCCTATGGAACTAGGTTCCGTGTGTGTGTGTGTGTGTGTGTGTGTATGTATGTGTGTGATATATCTATACTTTATATATATATATATATATATATACACACACTTCCATATTACTTCCATATATATTATATATAAATATATATACTTCCATATACATACTTAAATATCTATATTTATATATACATATTTCCATGTATATGTGGAAGTATAAATATAGAGCTAGCTAGAAATAGACATGTTCTATTTTTAGACCTGATATACCGACATTATGGATGAATATGTTGACGAATTAGAACAAGTTTATCAAGTTCTTTGAGAGTTTTTGTAGACAAAGTAAAGTAATTCAGGGATTCAGTCCAGACTAAATAGTTTGGCCTAATAGATCAAAACCTTGCAAGAAACCAAGCTGTAGAAAAGTAAGAGTGTAAATACAAATGTGATTTGAATCTCTGCTTGGCAGCTGTCCTCCTTTGGACCACGAAAACTCTCTGCCATCAGATGTGTTAATGATGAAACATTGGTCACTCATTGTGGGGGTGGGCATCGCACAAAGCTTTCTTGCCCATAGATTCAGGGGAACTTCTTATAAGCCTGAAATGCATTCAGCTGATGCACCAGACATCAGCTACTAAAGAAACAGAGGTGATGAACTTCCCTTAGCATTGACCTCAGTGGATAAATGCATGGCAAAGTGCTGAGTTACTTCAACAATGCAGACACACCCAATGTCAAAGTGCCACAGGGCTACATGGTATTGCAAGGCTAGGACTGGGTTTCCGTGAGGCTCTCTTAAGGCAGTGGGATTTCTGATGGAACTCTCTGCATAAGAATATGTCCCCACATGTCACTCTTACTACTTACTGTATGAAGAGCAAAGTAACATTTATGCTGGGTAACAATGACAAACAATCCTCAAGTCCTGATGCAAACCAACAGTGCTAGGGTCACACAGTGGCCTGAGCAACATACACATGGGTAGTAACTGAGAAGACATTCCCAAGGGGTTGCTATCCCAACAGACATGGGAAAATGCTCAACATCACTAACCAACAGAGAAGAGGTACCAGTGCCATCACACACCAGTCAAAAGGGCCATTTGTCCAAACTCATAATATGTTGGCATGGCAGCAAAAAAAACAAACATGGCTATGCTGTTGGTGGTAATGAAAACTAGGTCTCATACTGTGGAAAAAAGTTTGAAGATTTCTCAAATAAAAGGAAAAAAAAGGGATGGAAAACAAAGCTATGTTTTGACTCATCAATCCCACCCTGTGTATCTACCCAAGGGAAAAATACATGTGTCTCTCAAAAAGACACTCACATGTTCTTGGGAATTCTATTCACAGGAATAAAGATGTAGAACTGATCTAGATGCCCACCAACAGAAAATCAGATTTTTTTTATGGCATCTTGCTCTGTCGCCAGGCTGGAGCACAGTGGCACAGTCTCTGCTGACTGCAACCTCCACCTCCCGTTTTCAAGCAATTCTTCTGCCTCAGCCTCCTGCGTAGCTGAGACTACAGGCATGTGTCAAACGCCCAGCTTATTTTTGTATTTTTTTAGTAGAGATGGGGTTTCACCATGTTGGCCAGGATGGTCACGATCTCTTGACCTTGTGATCCACCTGCCTTGGCCTCCCAAAGTGCTGGGATTACAGGCATTAAGCCACTGAGCCTGGCTGAAAATTAGATTTTTTAAAATGTAGTACTACACCACAGAATGCTAAAAAACCACTAAGGAAAATCAATCACAGAAACAAAATCATGCCCTTGGTAGGAACATGGGTGGAACTGGAGGCCATTCTGCTAAGCCACTGAGGCAAGAACAGAAGACCAAACACCACAGGTTCTCACTTATAAGTGGAAGCTTAATACTGAATACACACAAACATAAAGATGATATTAACAGATGCTGGGTACTGCCAGAAAGAAAAAGGAGGGAGACAGGGAGCCTTGGAGGAAGAATGACCCAACTGCTGCTGTGTTTACTGCATGGGTAATGGGTGCATTAGGACTCCAAGCCTCAAAATTCTGCTGCATAGCCATTTAGTGGAGTGAACCTGCAGGCATGCCCCTTGATCACAATAAAAGTAGCTGTCATTTTAGAAAACCCAGCTTTGGACATAAAAGCAGAAAAAATAAAGAAAATACAAGAAAAACATACAAAACAAAACAAAAAGCCTATAGTGGCCCAATCCAATCTCCCGGTAGCATGAATGCAGAAAGATAACTGAATTGACACAACAGAGGAGCCAGATAATCAACCCAAATTTATATACAGTGAACACGTGGGCTGCTTGTTTTTCCCCCAAAAGCACACCAAAGGCAGAATGGTTGAGAAAACTTGTAATGTGCAAAGGACTGAAATAAACTTTTCCTTTGCACAAGACACAAAAAGGGACACAAAGTCTACTGAACACCTAAATGCAATCCTGAAACCAAAATCTCCAAAGAAAACACATAGGGTGCATGTCTATTGCGGGGAAACTCAAATCTGTTCACCTATGTTACAAGCAGCAAAGAAAGACATAGAAACCAAATACCCGTAGACCATACAATGGCTTTACCATCTCACTTTTCTTCTCAAAGGGACACAGAAATCAATGCTAACAAAGGTTAATGTAACCATGTGAGCCTAAGGACATCTTCAGAGCTTCACACAGCTTGAACACAGGAGAGAAAATAGTAAACCCAATAAAAGGTATCCTACAGACTGGGAGAAAACTATGGAAAATTGTGGATCTGGAAGGGCTTCTTATCTAACATATTCAAGAAACTAATGGGCCTAAGTGGACAAAACCACAAAAACTAATACACACGCTAAAAATGCCCAAAGGACTGTCACAGACATTCCTGAAAAGACATAAACAGACTCTCAGATAATAGAAAAGTTTCTCCATATCAGTAATCATGCCGTAAATGTAAATCCCAACCACACTCAGATACTGTCAAACTCCCCAGAGAATGTGTGTGTGACCAGAAACAGTAATAAACCTTTTTGAAGACAATGACAATGTAGATTTGCAGAGAGGAGCTCTTACATACTTCCAGTGAGAATGCAAATTTGTATACCCACTGGGAGAGACAGCAGGAGGTTTCTGAAACAACAACAAAACTACCAGTTCCTCTAGCCATCTCAACACAGGGTATTCCTGCAAAACCAAGGAAACCTGGACCTTAAGGAGATGTCTGCCTTCCCATGTTTTATGAAGTACTCTGAAATCAACCTACCTGTCTTTCCACCAATGAAAAAAATGCAGGGATTAAAGGATATATGCACAACGGTGTACTCCTCAGCCATCAAACTTCTGGATATCAGTTCAGTATCAGCAAGGTGGAGAAACCTAGAGGGCATTAAGTTAAAGGAAATAAGCAAGGCAGAGGAAGAGAAACACAAGACTTCACGATCTCATACATGTGGAATTTCACAAAGTGAATCTCATAGAGTAGCCATGTCAATGGCTGGAGGGAGGATTGGAAATGGCTACAAAGTGATGCTCAGCTGAGATGCAGGTACTCTGGTGTTCTATGGCACAGTACAGGGTGACTAGGCTTAACAATATCATAGCATAATATTCAATATTGCAGGAAAGGATTCAGAACGCTCTCTCCACCAAGAAATCCTCACTGTAGCCTGAAATAGAGATGCTATGTCCTGCAGTTTCATTGATCCATATGTCAAAAGGTTCCTTGCACTTTTTTTTACTGTATTCATTTTTATTTTTATGTTTTTGTTTATAATAGGATATTGTACAATTTTCAAACTAATAACAATCTTTTTGCATGTATACTTAAAGCATAACAAAAGATCAAACACCGCATGTTCTCACTCATAGGTGGGTGTTGAACAATGAGAACACATGGACACAGGGAGGGGAGCACTACACACTGGGGTCAGTTGGGGGGAAATAGGGGAGGGACAGTGGGGGGTGGGGAGCTGGGGAGAGATAGCAAGGGGAGAAATGCCAGATGTAGGTGATGGGGAGGAAGGCAGCAAATCACACTGCCACGTGTGTTCCTATGCAACAATTTTGCATGTTCTTCACATGTACCCCAAAACCTAAAATGCAATAAAATAAATAAATGGGAAAAAAAAAGTATTTCACAAAAAGATTCCATATTACAGTATATTGAAATATGAGGCACAGGGTAAGTATGCATTTGTGGGTTATAAACATAATACATTCATTTTAAAGAATAAACATTTAATGTGAATACCATTTTGGTTAAAATAAATATCATAGTAAATGTTAACAGCAACACCTGAAGTACATGGATACAAGAAAGGTGTTTTGTAATTGATACTATGTAGAATGGTAAAGCATTCATGAAATGGCTGTAATATCTTACTAAATTTACAATCATTGCACATTGTTGAGCACTTTATTTATACAGAGATACCCTTCATCCACCATTCCTAAACCTTATCATGCACAACAAAGCTACTCCATATTTTCACCGGAGTAACTGGTACCAATGTCTAAGTAAGGTTTAGAGTCCATATAGCTTTCATTTCACTGCTCCTCATAAATGTTTAACTTAACCAATATATTTATGAACACATATAAAGTACATTTTATAGGTGACTATATAAATTAAGCTTCAACTCATCTTCATAATTCTTTGAAATTATCCTATTCAAAATTAGAATTTGATTTTTACACAGTGGTTTCTTTGGAAAAAATATGAACATTTAGATTAAAAAGATATAATATTCAAAGCAAAAAGCTTCCACATGTAGAAATAATGAATTTCCCTGATCATCAAATTCTCCCCAGCTATTTCCTTCTAGCAGATAGATTCACTGAGAAGAAAAGTTTAAATCTTTACTTAAAAGTCACTTTGAGGGGTCATGCTAATAAATTTTAGATCCACATACTCTTAAGGATTGCAAGAAAAAAAGTGAGTATCTGTTCCAACCATGGAACATTTCATCTCAATTATATTACATTAAAATGAACATGACATTAATGGTCAACAAGAATAATTCTTCTCATACTTCTAGGAATATATCTATGGATGCTCAGTAGAAATGTTAAGAGTCACAAGACTGTGAGAAAAACAATGCATCTAGACCTCATGAAAAAAAAAAAAAGAAACAGATTTCCTTTACCTATTCCAAAATAAAATTACCCTTCAGAAACCATACATAACTGATTAGATTTCAAAAAACAAGAGTTTATACTTTTTGCCCTTTATACATTTTTTAAGTTTACAAATAACTTGAAACCATTCAAATGAGTGTATGAAAAACACATATGAAAAACAATGGCTAAAGGGAAGTGTTCTTTGAACATGAAGTTTTCATGTTGGCAGGATAATTTATCCTAAGGTTGTATGGTGGCACGGAGTCCTTTAACAGTGTCTGCCTCTTCGCCTTTGGGCTTCACAATTCTATGGGGAGCTGGTCGCCACTAATATGAAAGCATTCAGGGAAAGCACATCTGCACAAAGGCATTTACTAAACTCTGCCCATTTCCTTAAGCCACAGGAAGTGTTACCATCTCAGTCATCTTCGTGAACAATAGAAATGTTAATCTCATAACAATTTTGGCTGTAGTAATGGCCAGTTTTCATTTTATTACACATATTCTAGAATTACAACCTTGTCAAATGAATTGAAACTGTATCAACATTCACAGGAACAGTACAACACACATCCTCTCTTCCTCTTCAACAAGACCAAACACATGCACACAGGGTGGCCCAAATTTTTAAAAGTTTAAAAAAATGTTTTCAATCCAGTAAAGTGTTGGTATACTAAATATCTTTTAAAAGGGCATTAAGCTCTCAGAAAGTATGAAACAATAATGGATAAAAAGCACATACAATATCAATAAGAAAGTAATTTGAAGAATAATATAAAAAAAATTCTGAAGGGGACCAATCAGAACTTCAATAACACCTATGAATAAAAACTTAGGCTTATACTATAGCGTACAATTACGAGTTAAGGAATGCAAGGGCCAGGAGTTCCTCAGTTCCAACCACAGAATGCCTTACAACCGGATATGGGCTATAACACATTAGCCAACTTTCGAATAGAAAAGAAAATTGGTCGTGGACAATTTAGTGAAGTTTATAGAGCAACCTGTCTCTTGGATGGAGTACAAGTACCTTTAAAAAAAGTGCAGATATTTGATTTAAGGGATGCCAAAGCACGTGCTGATTGCATCAAAGAAATAGATCTTCTTAAGCAAATGTAATAAAATATTACTCCTCATTCATTGAAGATAATGAACTAAACATAGTGTTGGAACTGGCAGATCTTGGTGACCTATCCAGAATGATAAAGCATTTTAAGAAGCAAAAGAGGCTAATTCCTGAAAGAACTCTCTGGAAGTACTTTGTTCAGCTTTGCAGTGCACTGGAACACATGCATTCTCGAAGAGTCATGCATAGAGATATAACACCAGCCAATGTGTTCATTACAGCCACTGGGGTGGTAAAACTTGGAGATCTTGGGCTTGGCCAGTTTTTCAGCTCAAAAACCACAGCTGCACATTCTTTAGTTGGTACACTTTATTACATGTCTCCAGAGAGACTACATGAAAATGGATACAACTTCAAATGTGACATCTGGTCTCTTGGCTGTCTACTATATGAGATGGCTGCATTAGAGTCCTTTCTATGGTGACAAAATGAATTTATACTTGCTGTGTAAGAAGACAGAACAGTGTGACTGCTCGCCTCTTCCTTCAAATCACTATTCAGAAGAACTATGACAGTTAGTTAATATGTGCATCAACCCAGATCCAGAGAAGCAACCAGACATCACCTATGTTTATGACGTAGCAAAGAGGATGCATGCCTGCACTGCAAGCAGCTAAACATGCAATATCATGAAAAATGTAACCAAAGTAATTTAAAGTATTTTGTGCAAGTCATACCTCCCCATTTATGTCTGGTGTTAAGATTAATATTTCAGAGCTAGTGTGCTTTGAATCCTTAACCAGTTTTCATATAAGCTTCACTTGGTACCAGTCACATAAATCACCTCCTTGCAACACCCTAATGACTTTGGGATAACTGAATTGCATGTTAGGAAACAAAATGAAACATGATGGTTTTGAATGGCTAAAGGTTTTTAGAATTACTTACCGTTTTCTGCTGATAAATTGTGTTCAGATAGGCTATCGGTGCCAAATTGAAGGTGCAGCTTGGCACACATCAGGGTAGACTCAGACCTGAGAAAAAGTATCTGAACATGTGACTGGTTTCTTTTTTAGTAATTTATGGACATTAAGGTGGACCCACAATTGTGAACTTTTGTCATGATTTTATTTTTAAATGTTTGAAGTACTAGTTTTAGTTCTTAAGAGTAGTTTTCAAATATAATTCATATGATAACTGTAGACATAAACTATTTGAGAAACATTTAAAACTCTTAGCTTACACATTCAAAATGCAACTATTAAACATGAAAAGATTTGGGAACAAAATGAGTCAGACACTGAAGAGTTTTTGGTTTTGTTTTAGTATTTTTGATATTATCTTTGCATTGAAATGGTATGAATGAATCCATTTAAAAAGTGGTTAAGGATTTGTTTGGCTGTTGTGATAATAATTTTTAAAGTGGCACATTGCCCAAGGCTTTCTTTGTGTGATTTTATTATTGTTTGTACATTTGAAAAATATTCTTTGAATAAACTTGCAGTACCATATTTCAATTTCTTTATAAATTTAAGTGCATTTTAACCCTTGCACTTTTTAACTAAAAACACAGATCATGTGAAATTTTTGTTTTCCAAACAGGATCATCACACACTACTAAAAATCCCATGGGACAATGAAATGCCCCGCATTCCCAAAGCAGTACCTACGCATACAAAG
Organism: Cebus imitator; assembly: GCF_001604975.1. Lineage (NCBI taxonomy): Eukaryota > Metazoa > Chordata > Mammalia > Primates > Cebidae > Cebus > Cebus imitator. Next base: position 68,831 of record NW_016108297.1, read on the forward strand.
TCGATAGAGTGCCATCACACACTTCCATTTTAAATTATTTCCCAAAGCTTTAGTTACCCAAATGATTTGTGACAGGTATTAGCAGAGAAACATGGGCCAAAGGACACAATGAAGGTGCCTAGGAGCGAATTCAATGAAGGTCGCAGTTAATGTAGAAAGTTTATTTTGCCAATGTTGAGGACACAACTTGTGACACACTCTCGAAGTCATGACAACATGTGCCCAAGGTGGTCAAGGCACAGCTTTGCCTTATACAATTTAGGGACACATGAGACATCAATCAATAATGCAAAAAGTATACTGGTTTTGTGGCAGGACAACTTGAAGCAAAGGCAGGAAGACATGAAACAAGAAGGAAGCATCCAGGTTACAGATCAGTAACACACAAATGGTTACATTCTTTTGAGTTTCTAATTAGCCTCTCCAAAGGAGGCAATCAAATATGCATCTATCTCAGTGACCAGAGGGGTGAGTTTGAATAGAATGGGAGGTAGGCTGGCATTAAGCAGTTTCCAGCCTGAGTTTTCCTTAGTGATTTTAGGGGTCGAAGAATTTTTCTTTCACATTTCCCTCCTTTTCTTTTTAAAAAAATCTTTTGGAGAAAACATTTTACAAGAAAATGAGTTTCTGGTCTTGGGCTTCATCTGATTTCTCGTGGCTAGGAGGGTTTATTCCTAGATGGGTAGGCCCCAAAAGCTCCTTTCAGCAGGTCGTGAAGTCTCACATCCTGTGAAGTTAAAACACGGGAGAGAAAGGGAGAGAAAACAGCAACAAACAAAAGAACAATCCTGGAAAAATGGATATAAGACGTCAATTACTCTGCAGCCCATACATCAGTAGGCAGGTGTGAAAGTGGCTTATGTATGTAAACAGGTTGCTGTTATTTTCTTCTGAAGTTTAAGTTGTGTGGCTTCAGTTCTCAGGGTTTTAACAAAGCACAGCTTAGGTTTCAGTGACTCCAAATTAGGAAAAATGGAGTGAAAAAAATTGAAAACATTATTTTGAAGAGTTGTAGCCAAGAAAAATGAAGAGTTCAGTCCAAACACTAGAAAACAATAATAATAATAATAATAAAACCTTAGGCAAGACTAGAATCTAACAACAGGTCTACTGTAGTTTTGAAACATAATTTTTTCTCTCTCCAGTTTCCCATTTTTCTAAAGACAAATCGTGTTGGGACTGATTTGCTTTATTACACCTGGCCCAATTATTTATATACTGTGCGGCAACAGTATTTTTTATATAGGCTTTTTAATTAATTGGCTTTGATTGAACTTAGTTCCGTAGGAGGAATCTCAGATAAGATTTTTTAAAGCTGAGCCCAGCCATGGATTTGTGCCATCAAATACCTATGAGTTAGGTGAATTTCCTCTCCTCTTGAGATTGCAAGATAAACCCAGGGCTTCTGCACTTGTCACAAGGTGACATTGTTTACTTACCACAGGTCAGAAACCCTGTACAGGAACGTTGTCCACAAAAATATGAGGCCAGTTTTTCCAAGGGCTTTATTGGCTTCATAAGTCAAGTTTGATTCCTTAAAGCACACCATTCCAGTCAAAGCCTTGGTAAAATAACTTAATTCTCCAATTGTGTCCTATTGCAAAAGAAAACAGATTCTTACTGAACTTATGCAAGTAACTATATTGCCATAAATTGAGAATACTCATAGTTTCCAAATACTGGAGAAATTAGGTAGAGAGAAATAAATATGGTCCAAATTTTGTTCACAGGAATATATTGTTAAAAGCTGTAAATAACTTAAAAGTTTTCTTAACTCTAAAAAGCTAAACAAAGTATCAGCAATGTTTTAAGCAAAAAGTCAAAAAGATTACTTCAGCTTTCTATTAGTTCAATTATTTCAGTTAACTTCTGTTCTGTTTGAGAGTCAAGAACATTTCAAGTCTCCAAGAGAGATCTGAAATCTTTTCCTTTATTCCAGTGTAACAATTTCCAAAATTATCAGAAAACCTGCATTTATGTGCACCTGCTAGAGAACTATAGCTGATCATAAATCCATCTTTTAAAGAGAGTTTAAAACAAGACAACTCTCTGTGAATGAAACAAAAGTTAAGGCAGCCATAGTTAAAAGACAAAACTGACAGGTAAATTTGTCACCTCTGTGGCACACAATAATTTTAACATAATGGTTATGATTATTACTGATAATGTACACTAAGTTTTATCAGAATTACAGGAGTGTCCCGTCATTTTGGAATACATACCAATAACATAATTA
>NW_016108297.1:71961-79188 GCF_001604975.1 Cebus imitator
AACTGAACTTATCTTTCAAAATCAGCCCTTACAATCTTAGGCTCCCACCTCTTTTGCAATAGTACCTGGGTATTGAAAAGTTGAATAGCTTTAATTTTTTGCCCTGTGTCTCAACAATGCAGTTTTATTTGACTGGCATCTTCTATGGGGCCTGAATATGAGGTTTTAATTGCTGCCAGTGTTTAAGATTTAACAGGACTTGGTGTCTTTTTTAGACCAAGGGGTTAAAAGCTCTGTAACTCAATGTTACAAGAATTTTGAAAGCATATACAGGAAGATACATGGATGTAATAACCTTAATTTAAAAAAAAATTATCTCAGTTTTTTTCCAAGCAAATAAAAGCTTAATAATGACAACTTGATTGTATAAAAGTTTTTGGGTTTTTTAAACATGTAAGCCCTCTCATTGTTTCTTACACTGACTGCTCATGACACGGTCAGACTTTCTGATTTGTTCTGAATATCCCTTCGTTTTAGACAACCAGTTATTTTATTTTAGGACTAAACTTACTATACAGAATTCTTTCTTATATAATGTTATTTCTCTTTAAGCATTTTTTTTACCTGAAAATAACATTTTCATTTTTATTACTTTCTTTATGTCCCTTTTTATTTCCTGGTTCCTTTTATCTTGTTTTATACATAGCCTTTAAATATGCTTTGAATTAGATAAAACTTGCTCACTTTTTTTTTGATAAAAGACACACTTTTTGTTTTGGCAAGAATGATTTCCTACAATATATGTTTATTGGAAAATACTCAAATAATGAAATATCTATTATTTAACTTTATATTCTAAATTATGACAAGTTTGTCTACAAGTATTTATCCCATTACATTTACCTAATTATTTTAATTGTTTACCTGGATTATTTATGAAAACTGATAGTCATTATTTAAAGTTATGAAACTGCCATTGCAAAATTATAACTAAAACAGTGAAAAGAAGATTTAACCTAACAGTGAAAAGAAGACTTGACCTAACTGGCTCCATTTTGCTCATAACCTCCAAGTTGTCCTCATTCATTCCCACACATAGGTCAAACTAACATTGGGAGGAACTTGGTTTACAATTTAGCTTTGAAACAAAGGCAGTAACGGTTTTTTCCTTATTGTTGGTGGGCTAGACTGCCAAAAGTCACTGGATTAGAAGTGCTAGTAATTTTAGTAAATTCAAAATGCAGCTATTTTCATCGAACCCATATCAATGTCTTACTTACTAAAAATTACTCAAGTAAAGATAATTATTTTGGGGGCTGGGTTTATGGTTTTGAAACCCCAATGCCAAATTTTGACACCTTATTGTATTTGGCAGGAATATGTATGAAATTGCTTGATTACTAAATGTAAACAAAAATGTATGCTGTCAATTCTTAAGACATTTCTAATATTACGTTACCAATAATTTTAAAGCTAGCTTATCTATTAAAGATTCTACTTAAGTTACATAAACTTAAAAAAGCATTTAATGAGTATTTTTTAGTATCTAACTTAAGCCCTTTTATTTTTCTTTAACCCAATTAATTAGCTCTCTTTTATATATTTTTAGCAGTGGAACTTTCTGTACACATCACATAAATACATATAAAAATCTATTAGCCGTGCCCATGGAAGTACAAACTGCCTTTATAAAATTATAACTCAGGAAATTATGAGAGTGAAAGAAATCACACCTAACCAATTCTATCTTGCTTCTAACCCTTAAGCTGTCTTTGTTCATTCCTCAGTGTAAGCTGAAGTAGCTTTCGAAAGGAATTTAGCTCACAGTTTGACTCTGAAACCAAATTGGTAACAGCCCTTTCCCAAAAAGAACCTCTCTTGCCTGGGGACCAACCTGCCTTTGCAATACTAACATATTAGCTACAAGATTAGAAATTACAGTTTAGGGGTCATGCAGTCTCTGCTCCAAAAGTCTGAACCTCCCCAAATTGCTCCTGCAGGTAACATCACAATTGTAAAACCTAAGATCAGTGCTTGATATATGCTGCAGACCCTGCCCAGGTGGGTAATCTGGCCCAATCACCGGTTGTGCTATCATACCCATGAACAGAAGACAGCAAAAAAACATAACTTCAACCTCCTATGATTCCATCTCAAACCTGATCAATCCCCACTTCCCAAGCCCCTACCAACCAAATTATCTTTAAACACTCTGATTCCCGAATGCTGGTGAGATTGATTTGAGTAATAAATTCCCATCTGCCACAGCTGGCTCTGCATGAATTACTCTTTCTCCACTGCAAATCCCCTATCTTGATAAATCAGTTCTGTCTAGACATCTGGCAAGGTGAACCCATTGGACTGTTACAGGACATTTTATATATTTAAAGACCCCCCCCCTTTTTTTTTCCTATCTTAGACTTTGAGATTGTTAATAACCTGTTTCACAACCCTTGGCAGTTGTCAGCTAAATAGCCTTAAATTTGAACATTAAAGAAAATAACTCAGTTGAAAATCAAATGGCAAAACTTACACCATGAAGTACAGAAAGAAAAAGTCTGGTGGTGCTAGAGGGAGACACTAATATTTTTCGTTGAGCAAAATTAAACATAAAATTAAACTACGCTCCTCCTTAAAATCCCAAGAGTTGCCTCTGTTGCAATAACTATTTTAGTCAAAAAAAACATCAAGAGAAAATAGAATTCAGTCAACTGAGAAGAAAAAGACAAAAAAAAAATTTTGCTGAAAAAAAAAAAAGACAAGGTCTTAGAAGAGTTAAACAAACAAACAAACAACAAACAACAACACAAAGGCCTTTCAAATACAAACATGCATACATGCATACATACACGCACTCATCTTGGATGTTACCCTTTTAATTAAGCTAAATTTTAACAAGTAAGTTCCTTTAAAAAAAAAAAACTCTTTTAACCTTATTACCGTATTTCAGCTAGGACAAAATTCTGCTAAACTAACAATGGTCACACAAATTATATGATTTCTGAGCACTCTGAGCAGAAGTTAACACCAGCTGGTTGTTAAATGCCAACTTTATTCTTTAAAAGGAATTTGCAAGAAAGAATCCAAACCAGTTTCTTACCTAAGGTCTCAGGCTAAAGGCTGCTAAGGATACAAAATCAATGTGCAAAAATCACAAACACTCCTCTACACCAATAATAGACAAGCAGAGAGTCAAATCATGAGTGAACTCCCATTCACAATTGCTACAAAGAGCATAAAATACCTAGGAATACAATTTACAAGGTACGTGAAGACCTCTTGAAGGGGAACTACAAACCACTGCTCAAGGAAATAAGAGAAGACACAAACAAATGGAAAAGAAAAATCCATGCTCATAGATGGGAAGAACCAGTATTGTGAAAATGGCCATACCATCCAAAGTAATTTATAGGTTCAATTATATTCTCCTCAAGCTACCACTGACTTTCTTCACAGAACTAGAAAAAACTACTTTAAATTTTGTATGCAACCAAAAAAGAGCCCGTATAGCAAAGACAATCCTAAGCAAAAAGAACAAAGCTGGAGGCATCACACTACCTGACTTCAAGCTATACTACAAGGCTACAGTAACCAAAAAAGTATGTTGCTAGTACCAAAACAGATATATATACCAATGGAACAGAACAGAGGCCTTGGAAATAACACCATACATCTACAACCACCTGATCTTCCACAAACTTGACAAAAACAAGCAATGGGAAAGGACTTCCTATGTAATAAATGGTGCTGGGAAAACTGGCTAGCCATTTGCAGAAAACTGAAACTGGACCCCCTACTTATACCTTATACAAAAATTAAATCAAGATGTATTAAAGACTTAAATGTAAAACCTAAAACCATAAAAACCCTAGAAGAAAACCTAGCCAATACCATTCAGGACATAGGCATGGGCAAAGGCTTCATGACTGAAACACCAAAAGCAATTACAACCAAAGCCAAAATTGACAAATGGTATCTAATTAAACTAAAGAGCTTCTACACAACAAAAGAAACTATCATCAGAGTGAACAGACAATCTACAGAATGGAAGAAATTTTTGCAATCTACCCATCTGACAAAAGCCTAATATCCAAAATCTACAAAGAACTTAAACAAATTTACAAGAGAAAAATAACCCCAACGAAAAGTGGGTGAAGGGTATGAACAGATGCTTCTCAAAAGAAAACATTTATCTGGCCAACAAACATATGAAAAAAGTTCATCATCACTGGTCATTACAGAAATGCAAATCAAAACCACAATGAGATATCATCTCACAACAGTTCGAATGGCAATCATTAAAAAGGCAGGAAACAAAAGATGCTGGCAAGGATTTGGAGAAATAGAAATGCTTTTACACTATTGGTGGGAATGTAAATTAGTTCAACCATTGTGGAAAAGTGTGACAATTCCTCAAGGTTCCACAAACTCCGTTTGAGCCAGCAATCTCATTACTGGGTATATACCCAAAGGATTATAAATCATTCTACTATAAAAACACATGTACACACATGTTTATTGCAGCACTATTCACAATAGCAAAGACTTGGAACCAACCCAAATACCCATCAATGATAGACTGGATTAAAAAAATGTGGTACATATACACTGTGGAATACTATGCAGCCATAAAAAAGAGTTCATGTCCTTTGCAGAGACATGGATGAAGCTGGAAATCATCATTCTGAGCAAACTAACACAACGACAGAAAACCAAACACTGCATGCTCTCACTCATAAATGGGAGTTGAACAATGATGAACATATAGACACAGGGAGGGGAACATCACACACCAGGACTCATCACGGGGTGGAGGGCAAGGGGAGGGAGAGCAGTAGGACAAATACCTAAAGCATGTGGGGCTTAAAGCCTAGATGATGGGTTGATAGGTGCAGCAAACCACCATGGCACACGTATACCTATGTAACAAATCTGCATGCTCTGCACATGTATCCCAGAGCGTTAAAAAAAATTTTAAAAAATAAAAGGTCACAATAATTTAGTAGGTAGGCCCTGGTGGTTTCAATGCAATTCCCGTGTGTAAGAATCATGATCCATCAAGCACAATATAACCAGTGAGTGAAGTTTTAACTAAGAATTATGCAAGGAAACATTACTGATAGATTTACCATCTATAAATGTATTTACATTCTTATAACAAACTTTTAGTGCAAGATTGCTAATTTTGATGTGGCTATATACCTCTGCTCCCTCCAGAGTACAAACATGTACACCCACCCCCCACCTTCACACAGACAATCTAGTGAAATCAGGAAATTGTTAACTGCAAAGTAAAACAAGAGTATAGGTCACCAATGAAGAAATTATTTTCACAAATTTTTGGAAGACAATGAAGGATGAAATAGGAAGCTGCTGTCCAGATTAGTCACAGGAGACAGGAGTCCATTGTCCTGAGTAACCTCTAAAAGACTCCAGGCCCAGAACCAAAGGTAAGGCAAGTGAGGAAAAGAGGGGTGCTTTTTAATAGCTGAGTCTTACAAGCCACAAATCATTTATCTGAACAATTGCTCATTGATAAACAGTGATGTTGTTACCAGTGTTTTGCTGCAAAAAATGTTGCTGTGAGGACCACCAAAGTACAGAAAATCCTTGCATTACTTTAAAGTAAATTTACTTATACGTACTTTCATAAGGTGCTCCCCCACCATCTTCTGAATTTGAGTGTACTAATGAAATTTCTGGGTAGCAGTAATGCTTGTTTTTCATCTTTGTGTATTAAGGACTGTTGTAACAGATTTATGGGTCCTTTACAGCTCACTTCACAAATACCTTTCACTTCTTACGAACAAAACATATCCCCAAACATGGATCACTATTCAAGTAAACAAAATTACTCATTCACAGCACTTTAACAACCCACCTCCACTCCATCTTCCCATTATCTCACCGTGCCTTCCAGTGAACCTAGTCTTTGCTACTGATGAGCCAATAAGGGGAGAAATACTGCTTTAAAGATGATGTAATTTTCAATGCCTGCCACAGTGACTTGCCCGTAATAGGTATTAATACTTGTTGACATAGTTATAATAACCTAAAAATGGTTAACATTAATTTTTCTATGTTTTATTCCTATGGCATATAATTTTAGAAAAAGATTGAAAAATTAATTGCAATGTAACAATCACTTACTGGGCCACATGCTAAATGACAGACATGTTCCCCTGCCTAAAAAGGGCTCAGAGGGTAAGGATCTCTCCGTTATATCTGAGTGAATTAAAACTTTAAATGTATTACAAGAAAAAACTTTGTATATAAAGAACTTATGTAGGGTATCTTTTTTGAAAAATCAGATTTTCGTATCCTGTATTACACTGGTTTTAACTGGGCAAACCCACTTAGTGGTTGGCCTCATTACAATGTCTTTTTTGTGTTAAGAATTAATTTATAAAAGCATAAAAATCACGACATCAAATAGGATAGAGAGTAAGAAGATGGGAGAGAGAGGAGAAACCATGTTTTTTTGTTTTGAGTAAGGAGGGTCTCACTCTGTCACTCAAGCTAGAGCACAGTGGCACAATCACAGCTCACTGCAGCCTCCACCTCCCACGCTCAACTGATCCTCCCATATAAGCATCCCAAATTGCTGGGACTACAGGTGCAAGCCACCAGGTACAGCCAACTTTTTAAAAAATTTTTTTGTAGAGACCAGGTGTCACCATGTTGCCCAGGCTGTTCTCAAACTCTTGGGCTTAAGTGATCCTCCCGCCTAGGCCTCCCACAGTGCAGGCTGGTATTATAGGCTGAGCCACTGCACCCAGCAGAGAATCCATGTTTGTTTGGAAAATATCACTTCTTTGTTCTTAATTTTGGTTTTTGATATTCAGTTTAGAACTTACCCTAGCTTTCAGTATGTTGTGTGTGTACACATGTGCTTTAAAGAAAGACACACACAGAGGGAGAGACATAGAGATTATACACACCAATGATTGATTTCACTTATTAGTTTTAACTTAGAATGCTGAATCAAACTTTAAACTATAAGAAATGCTACAGGTTGGGCATGGTGGCTCATGCCTGTAATCGCAGTACTTTGGGAGGTCAAGGCAGGTGGATCACCTGAGGTCAGGAGTTTGAGACCAGCCTGGCCAACATAGTGAAACCCTGTCTCTACTAAAAATACAAAACTTAGCCAGGTGTGGTTTAACCTCTACTACTCAGGAAGCTGAGACAGAAGAATTGCTTGAACCCAGAAGGCAGAGGTTTCAGCGAGCCAAGACTGCACCATGGCCCTTCAGCCCGGGTGACAGAGTGAGACTGTCTCAAAAA
>NW_016108297.1:79320-81828 GCF_001604975.1 Cebus imitator
ATATCAAACAGAGGAAATGACACTATACACACATTTAAACCAGCTTACACAAAGTAATCAGAAACAATTAAAGTAGATTAATATAGCTATAATGGCTATATATACGTAACGTACATAGTGACCCTATTTTATTCTTAAAAAGATCAGGTTTCTAGTCACCATCTATGAAAGTTCTTCCAAATTACCTCAAAATATACTAAATCTTTCTCTAACCCTAGTACATAAGCAGAAATCTATGCTTCTCTGGCAACAGCAATAGCTATTAGAAAATCTTAACCTCACCGAGAAGTTCAAATACCAAAAAACAGAAAGGAAAATACTTAGCTTACTTAACTAACTGTACTAAATGGTTCACCTTGACAATTTAAAAGTAAAAACCTTTGAAAAAGAAGGACTTAACCAAAAACAAACACACTCTCCTATAGCCCCAAAGATCTGGCCAGAAAAGCTCCATGAAGAAATTATTCAATATCATTAGGCATAAGGGAAATGCAAGTCAAAACTATCATGAAATAGCATGTTACACCCATTTGGCAAATGGCAATAAGAAAAAAAGATGAATAATAACAAGCATAGAAAATGTAGAGAGAAATTGAAACACCTTACATTGCTAAAAAAAAAGAAAAAAAAAGAAATTTCTGGATACGATGAAGTAGAAATGTAATGCAAGAACAACACAGTTATGTTTTAATATGATAGTGAAGGGGTTTTTAGAAATTTTAGATGTAAATATTTAAAACCTAAGAAATAGAAGATAAAGTGGAAGGGTGCCTATATTAATTATATCTAACATTACCGTCCGTTTTAATTTTAGCCAACTGGCTCACATACAGAATTCTTTACAAAGTTAACTTTCATCAACTTTGTATAACTTGCTTAAACTTTATTTTCTTTCAACTAAAAATAATTATTAAACTTTTTAAATCAGGCAAAACTCTTTTATTAAAAAAATCATATTCCCATGCCTTTTAAAAATCAAAAAAAATCATCATTTTTCTTTTCAGTGTAAGCAGTTTTAATTATGTACCAAGTGCTGCAGAGTCTACAAGATACAATTATACAAGACAGACCTGCAGTACCACGTACTGTAGCGTCTACAAGATACAAGTATACAAGACAGAACTGCAGATAAAGTCGGACTTTCCAGCATAGCTAGGAGACATGGCTAACTCCACCTGTCAGGCCTTACCTAGAAACCTATCGGCTCCAAACCAGGTAAATGGAACCATTTCCCAAAGTCAAAGAATCAATTTATTACATTAAAGCATTTCTAAATTTTAACCTCTGACTTAAATTAGACAAAATGGATAAATTTTAAAGATATTTTTATTTTACCAATGATTTTAACAAATATCATTTTTATTTCCCAAAGATTACAGAAGTCACATGAAATAAAAGGCATTGGAGCTTCTATTTTTATGACAAAATATTTAAGAGCTTTCATTTTCTTTTAAGCTGAGTAATTAGAGCTCCTTTACATATACATCACACATACAACAATTCTAGACAGGAGAAGATCTAGCAGTTGTAAGTTTTTCTTTCCCATTTTATGAACCCTAACACAACTTTCACAGACCATCTATTACATGAATTGAACTTTCTGACTTGTCCTGTATTTCCCTCTTTCACAATTAGCCATTCTACTTTAGGACAAAAATTTGCCATACAAGATCCTCCCTTATGTAACATTTCTTTCCTTCATAAACTTTCTTATCCTAAATACATCTTCAAATCCACAACTTTCTTTAAATATCTCTCCCCTACTAATTTCTGATGCCCACCCAAACTAAAAAAGTCAGATAATGCAAGGCAAAACAGAGCAGAGCCTTAGATTTTGAGAGGGACCTATCCACTCTACAGCTACATAATTTAACAATTTTCCTCTGAATTCATTGGATTCTAACCCTATGTATCTCAAACTTTATTAATATTACTGAGTCTTAAAGGGGGCTGTGGTGTCTTTAGTCTTTAGAAATATTAAACCTATAAAAAAAGACTATATGAGGTTAAACACTATTCAGATTTCTATAATGCTTGAAAACATTGAGGCAATGTTTTGAGAAATGCACCTAAGAAACTGCAGCCAATCTACTGCTATCTCTTCAAACTAAGCTATCTAGTGGTATTTATACATATTCTTCCATATATCAACAGTACTTTACATGCTCATAAACTTAAAAATAGCTAAAAGGTCTCAAAATTATAGGCCTTACGCATTTACATGGGCTTCAAAAATGATACACTGTAGATTATCTTTAAAGCAGTCAATAAAATGTATATACTTCTAGTGCAATCAGTAAAAAAATAATAATTTATTCCAAAGGTAGTAATGCTAGAAATAAAAGAGGGCTCAACACTGCACATTCTCAAAGGCAAAAGTTTAAAAAGCCTAGTTATTGGTTGTGAATCTTTGCCTTAGGACATTACACATGATTCTCCCCCTTCCTTTTCCTGTTGCAAAGATGTGGTGAGGAAGCAGCTCATGCAGATTGCAATATTCTTAAAAAT
>NW_016108297.1:82579-84918 GCF_001604975.1 Cebus imitator
ATACCTTTTAGCCCTTTCCCAAATCAAGAAATTTGAAAAAGTCTATCACAACAAAAAAAAGCAAAAAGATACACAAACATTGATCCTCTAAATTTGTTAAGAATGAGACAATACTGCAACTCACACCTGGCTCAGGCACCAGCAGGAGGAGGGCACCCTCCAGAGACTGCAGGAGGAGGGGAGGAATCCTCCTTGCCCTGGCTACACCTCCATTGCTGCCACCAAGGCCTGCAGTACAACACCCACAGCTCCTCCCCACCCCAGGCAGGCTGGGCCCTGGAGCGCTCCTACTTCCCCTTCCCGGCCCCCACACTTGCTGCTCCTGCCACAACTATCGCTGATGCCAATACAACCATTGGGGTCACTGCACCCTCAATGCACCAGCGCACCCTCAAAGGCTCCTACCACCTGGCTCCGCCCTCCTACTGCTCCGGTCAAGCTGCAGTCTCCATAACTGTCACCAAGCGGTGTGAGGCGAGCTGCAGAGCCTCACCACCTGCAGGCTCCAGCCTCCAGCGTACCACAGGTGATTCCTCCTTCTCCTCCTCCTCCAGCCTGGCTTGGAGCAGCTGAATGGCAAAGCCTGAAAAGCTTAGAACAGGATTCAGGGAGCAGGAGCATTAGAGCTTCACCTTTTCATGCTGGCCACTGGGTGGCAGGTGCCAGTTTCAGCGAAGGCACTCATACCCACCCTCCAAAGTCCAGCCTCTCCTCCTGGCACAAGCTGGCCAGGAACTGGGGCCTGGGGTGGGTGTGAATCCCTTGACTGAAACCAGCCCCTGGCCAGGTCCAGCTGGCCAGGAATTGCTGGGCCAACAAGGGCGGCACTCCTCGAGGAACGGGAATAGCAGAACTCAGACCCAGCCAGCCCTCCCCACCCAAGAGCCAGTTCCATTCCTGATGCCTCCACCCACAGCACCCTGTGAGGAGGCTCACCCCCGCGGTGCCCACTACTCTCCCTGCCGGGTGGCCCCAGGTGGACTCCACAACACAGAGATGAGGGCGAGGGCTGGAGAACCATGGCAGGGGTGTGGGCCCTGCAGTGCTCAGGATTGCAGGAGAAGGAGGAGACCGCCCTCTAGTCTCTAGAGTCCCGGAAGAGGAGAACGGTAACTTCCTTGGAGACAGCAGACCACCACTATCACTGTGGCTGCCACCTCTGCAGCCCACCAATGCCACTGGCAGTGTAGCCCCCGGTTGGAACCCCTAACCTGCCTCCTGCCACTAGCAGTGTAGCCCCAGGATAGTACCCCCAACACACCCCTCCCCAGCTGCAGGCAGTATAACCCCAATACCGCCCCTAAGCCACCCCTCTGCCACGGACACTGCAGCACCTGATAGCGCCCACAACCTGACCCCACCATGGGTGTTGCAGCACTTGATAGGGCCCCAAACCCACCCCCAAACCCGGCCACAGGCAGTGCAGCCCCTGATAGCACACCCCCAGCCATGGGCAGTGCAGCCCCTGGCAATGCCCCTAAACCACCCCGCACTGCTGGGCATTGTAGCCCCAGGTAATGCCACCATACCAGCCCCCCCAACCCCCCTTCCCCACCGCTGGCAATGTAGTACTGTAAAAGATATTGCCCCTAACCCGCTCCCCACCTCCGCAGTACAAGTTAGCACACACAGCCTGCTTGTCGCCTTCACCCTGCCTCCCCTCTTTGCCCCGCCACTGGGGGCAGTGTAGCCCCCCAGTAGCCAGCCAACCTGCCCTGCCACCAGCAATGCAACCCCATATAGTGCCCCCAACCAGCCCCCTGCCGCAGGCAGTGCAGCCCCACAGGACACCGAACCCGGCCCCTGAGGTGGGCAGGGCAGCCCCAGATAACTCACCTAACCGCCCACGTTTCTGCCACTCTGGCCGAGCTGCAGTCTCCGATGTTGCCACCAAGCACAGCGAGGCAAACCCCAGTGCCCCAGGCTCCAGTCTCTGGCACCCGGCAGGTGACTCTTTTTCCCCGGCCTCCAGCCCAGCAGGAGATGCTTCTGGCCGTCCTCCTACGGCTCGGACCGGGCTCGGTCACCGCCACCAACCTTAGTGAGGCAGTGCCCCAGCCTCCAGGGGACTCCAGCCTCCAGCACGCGGCAGGCAACACACCCTTCTCTTAGTTTGCTGTACCTGGGTTGGCATAGCGCAGCTGCAGACGCAGTAGAGCCTGGTATGGCCTGACACCGCCTCTGCGTGCTTTATATGCTGAGGTTATGGACGTGGGGGTCTACGCCTGCTCTGATTGGACTCTATCTTCATGCTGTGATTGCTTGTCTTAAGACTTGCTCTCAGCCGGGCGCGGTGGCTCACGCCTGTAATCCCAGCACTTTGGGAGGCCGAGGCGGGT
>NW_016108297.1:87644-89174 GCF_001604975.1 Cebus imitator
TTTCTTGCATTCTCCTGTCTGATTGCTCCAAGACTTCCAGTACCATGATGAATAAAAGTGGTAAAAGTTGCCACACTCATTCAAGATCTTAGAGGAAGACCTTTTAACTTTCCCCAACTGATTATGTTAGCTGTGGGTTTGTCATACATGGCCTTTACTGCACTGAGACATGTTCCTTCTGTACTCATGTTGTTAGGTTTTTATCATGAAGGAATGTTATTTTTTTCAGCATTTTCTGAAATGATTGTATGGTTTTTTCTTGATTCACTGAATGTGATGTAGCACATTAATGTTTGTTTATTGAATCATACTCATATTACTGGGATGAATCCAACTTGATTGTGGTAGATTATCCTTTTATTAATGCAATTTTCAAGTATTTTGTTGAGAATTTTTTACATCTATGTTTATCAGGGATATTTGCCTGTGGTTTTCTTTTTGTGCTGTGTACTGGTCTGCTTTTTGTCATGCTGTCCTCATAGAACAACTTTGGAAGCCTTCCTTCCTCTTCATTTTTTAGGGAATATTGTGAGTTAAGATTGGTATTAGCTCTTTTAAAAATATTTGGTAGAATTCAGCAGTAAAACCATGATTCTTATGTTTTTCTTTGACAGGATACTTTTTATTACTGCTTTAATTGCATTACTCATTATTGGCCTGTTCAGGTTTTTCCTTTCTTTATCATTCGATCTTGGGAATTGGTTATGTGTCAAGAAATTTATTCACTTCTCCCAGATTTTTCAATTTGTTTGTATAGAGGTATTTTCAGTAATCATTTATAATCCTTTGTAATTCTGTGTTATCAATTTTAATGTCTCCTTTTTCATCTATAATTTTATTTTTATTTTCTTTAGTTAAAGCTTGTCAATTTTGATTTTTTTCAAAAAAAAAACAGCTCTTTGTTCCATTGACTTTTCATATTTTTTGTTTCTCTTTTTAAAATTTCTTCTCTAATCTTTATGATTTTTTTTCTACTAATTTTAGTATTTGATTTTTCTTGTTTTTCTCATTATTTTGAAGTGTATTGTCAGGTTGGATATTTGAGATCTTTCTGCTTTCCCGATGTAGGCATTTATAGCTATGCACTTTTCCTCTAACAACTGCTTTTGCTTCATCCCACGGGATTTGTTATGTTGGGTTTCTATTCTTATTTGTTTCAATAAAATTTTAATGCCCTTTTTATTTTTTTATTATCGGCTGTTCATGAACATGGATTTTAATGTCCACGTACTTGTACAGATTATTTAAAGTCCCTTCTGTTACTCATTTCTAATACTATTCCATTGTGGTCAGAAAAGGCACTTGATATGGCTTCAGTTTTTTTTAATGATTTAGTTTTTGGCTTAACACATAGTCTGTCCTGGAGAATCATCCAGGACAAGCTACTCAGTAGAATGTGCATTGTGCAGTTGTGGAGTGGAAAGCTGTGTAAATGCCTCTTGGGTTCATTTGGTATAGATTACTGTTTAACTGATAATGTTTTGTTGTCTGGATGATCTGTCCATTGATGATAGCGTGGTGTTGACTATA
>NW_016108297.1:89824-91927 GCF_001604975.1 Cebus imitator
CCTTGCTTTTTATTTTTATGGTGTCTATCATTGATTTTTGTTTTCTAGTTACCCTGAGGCTAAACAACATAATTATAACAAGTTACTTTAAACTGAAGAAAGGTCCCAGCTACTCAGGAGGCTCAGGTGGGAGGTTTGCTTGAGCCTAGGAGACCGAGGTTGCAGTGAGCTGGGTTGGTACTACTGCACTCTCCAGCCTGGGTGACAGAGTGAAACCTCATCTCAAAAACAAATTAATAAATAAAAATACAATAGCTTTTAATGAATTCTGATTGTAAATTTTGAGATGATGATATATTAAGGTATAAAGAAGAAAGTGAAAATCATTCATAATCTCATTACCCAAAGATAACTACTCCTAATATTTTGATACATATGCTTCCTAATTCATAACTGTCACACACACAAACACACACACAAGTATATGTAAAATAGATACATTTTACACACAAATATAATTTTATTATAACATTTTAAGAAACAGCTTTGTAATTTTTTATTTAAAAATAGTGTGAATATCTTTTGTGAATATTCATATAAAATATTATACATCTTAGTTTTAAGATTTTGGTTTTGCTCTTTGGGGTGGCAGGTGCACTTCTTGCTAAAATGAATTGTCTCAGTGTCTTTGATTTTCCTTCTCTCCCGTAGGCTGTTGCTTTTTGAAGCAAGGCCTGAATCTCCCTTCTGTTTGCTTGGGGGAAACCACATAGTATTATGGGGTTATGAAGACATGTTGCCTGTGCCCGATAGCAATGCTGGCTCCAGTTCTAAAAATAAAGATAATGTAAGAGTTTTGTCCTGCAATCAATACTAAAATGTCAATAAAGTGGTTTTACATCATTGTAGCAAATGATTTATATATAACTCAGTGTGTTCCTTTTTAATTAAGAGCTCAAGATTTCTATACAGTATGTTCATTGTCTGCTTTATCAGTAAAGGTATAAAAGCTGATAACCGGGTAAGGAAAGAAAATGGATAGGTTTTAATCTCACAAGGAAAAGGTATCATCCATACAATCTTGTCAAGGAGGCATGGATTACTTAAATTGGCCTCTGGATATTTGAGTTTGAGTTTGGGTATGACAGTTTTCCATTGAATTTTTCTGTTTGCTGCTCCCACCAGTGAAGTTGCAGGCACACCAAGAGTCAGTGTTACTCCCAAACTGGTTTGTTAATTGTAACTGGTACTTATTATTGTGATAATATCATTCAATTTTCCGTAACTGATGAACTAGGAATGAAAAAGAAAACAGGAAATCGTTGCCTTTAAGACGTTGAATGTTTCAGAAAGACTAAGAGAGCCTCTTAAGAAACTGGTGTTCATCAGCTGTGGGATTGAGTCTGTTCCTCTCACCCCTTCATTTTCTACCCTCCATGGGGCAGCCTTCCCGGGCAGCCCAAAGGGCAGGAGGAGAATCTAAGCAGCAGGACCCCTCGCACCTCTCAGCCCAGGGCGCGTGGCTTTCCACAGTCTACCATTTCTTCTAAACAGGCATGGAATTGTGTGAAGAGGAAGAGGCAAAGCTTTTAGGTATGACTGATTTCCTTCACTGAGTTAATCAGAGTGAACAGGAAAGGCAGAATGCCTGCAGTACCCAAGATGTTCTCAGACACTATAGGCTCCAACTTATATCTTAACCTAAAACAAAAACTTCTTCCTTGATTTTCTCCCTTTATTCCATTGGGGTAGTTTCTCACTGAGGAGGATGGTATTAAGATGTTCTGTTTGCTTTCATTCTCTTGGACCTTTGGTTTTGCATCTAGGGAGAGGGTGTTTTTCTTTTATCTTTCTTTTTTCATCTTCTTTCCTTTTTTTTAATTTGAGACAGGGTCTTGCTTCATTGCTTAGCTCTATTAGCCACGGCTCAAATGCTCAGTAGCCATGTGACTAGTGGCTGATTTATTGAACAGCAAGGACAGAACATTTCTGTCATGAAGAATGTTCTAGTGGACAGAGTTGGTCTAGGTGGTATTTATAGAGACTTGTAAAACAATAAATTACCCCAAATCAAGTCTGTGACAACACCTCTTTTCATGAGGTTATTTTCAATCTCCTTCTGGGAAGAAATTAGCATTCCTATTAAAAAAACAGCATAGCAAT
>NW_016108297.1:95722-97064 GCF_001604975.1 Cebus imitator
AAAAAAAAAAAGCAGACAAAATAACCCAAACAAAACTTCAAAGTTTGGAGAGGTACGTGTGTGGAGGGGAGGCAAATACGTTTAAAAAATACTGATAATTATGGAAGCCAGGGGCTCGGCTTTTTTTTTTAATTGATGTGGCTGTTTGCTCATATGTGCACAGAATATTAGACTTCTCCATTTGGAAATCTGATGGTCACCTCAAGCTAAATATGCCCCCAACCAAACTCCTGAGGTTATCTCAGATCTGCTCCTTCCAAAACCTTTCCCATTTTAGGTAATGGCATCTATGTCTTTCCAGTGCTGGCCAGAGACATTTGGTGTCACTTTGGACTCTGCGGTCTCCTCTACCTCTGCCAAATTCCATATCTAGTCAGCAAATGCTGTCTGCTCTATCTCCCAAATGTATCCCACGTCCCGTTACTTCTTTAAAGTGCTAAATAATTGGGCCCACACTGCAATTACACTCTCTGCACATACACCCTCAGCACCTATATCATCAGCACCTACACACTCTGCACCTACATCCACTGCACCTACACCCTCTGCACTTACACCTTCTGCACCTACACCTTCTGTACTCTCTGCACCTACATCCTCAACACCTGCATCCACTGCATCTACACCCTTTTGCACCTACACCATCTGCAACTACCACTTGCTGCACCTATACCCTCTGCACCTACCAAACCTTCTGGCTCATGCCACTGAGCCACAGCTGGCTTCCTCCGTGTTGCACACACCACGCATGTTCCCCCTGAGTCCCTTGTGCTGAAATATTGGACTGTAGATAACCACATGGTTGTTTCTCTCACTTTTTAAATGTCTCTGCTCAAATATCACCTTATCGGACCAGGTGCAGTGGCTCACACCTGTAATCTCAGCAGTTTGGGAAGCCAAGGTGGGAAGATAGCTTGAGGCCAAGAATTTGAGGCTAGCCTGGGCAACATAGTGAGACCTCATTGCTACAGTTTTTTTTTTTTTTAAATTAGCCATGTATAGTGGTGCGCATCCATAGTCCCAGATATTTGGAGGGCTAAGGTGGGAGGCTCACTTGAGCCCAGGAGCTTAAGGCTGCAGTGAACTACAGTCACATCATTGTAACCAGTCTGGGTGACAGAGTGAGACAGACCCTGTCTCAAGAAAAAAAAGGGCCAGGTACAGTGGCTCATGCCTATAAGCTCAGTACTTTAGGAGGCCACAGCAGGAGGATCATTTGAAGCCAGGAGTTCAAGACTAGACTGGGCAAAAAAGGGAGACCCCCATCTCTACTGAAAAAAAAAAAATTAAAATTGGCTGGGCGTGGTGGCTCACATCTGTAATCCCAGTACTTTGGGAGGCC
>NW_016108297.1:97814-109037 GCF_001604975.1 Cebus imitator
ATAAAATATTTTGTATAAAATAAAATCCTGCTGCTCCCTATCCTCTTTGCCCTGCTTTAGTTTTCTTCTTACTACCCATTTATTTGCTTATTTATTGACTGTCTACCCTGCTTAGAATGTCCGCTCCAGCAGGATGAGGATCTCTCTCTCTCTCTCTTTCTGTGTGTGTGTGTGTGTGTGTGTGTGTGTGTGTGTGTGTGTGTCCTAAATCCTAAATTTGAGACAGGATTTTGCCATGTAGCCCAGACTAGCCTCAAACTCCTGGGCTCAAGCAGTCCTCCTACATTCAAAGTTCTAGGATTATAGACGTGAGCCACCATGCTCACGTGAGCCAGTGGTGCTAGAACAGTACCCGCCACACAGTAGGTGCTTAGTAAATATTTGCTCAATGAATGAATGAATGAATGAAACATCACAACAAATTGGAAGCATTGGTTCCCCTGGGGAGGAGAACTGTTCATATCCTTCGCCCACTTTTTAATGGGGTTGGTTGCTTTTTTCTTGTAAATTTGTTTAAGTTCTCTGTAGATTCTGGATATTAGCCCTTTGTCAAATGGGTAGATTGCAAAAAAAATTTTCCATTCTGTTGGTGGCTGGTTCACTCTATTGATAGTTTCTTCTGCTGTGCAGAAGCTCTTAAATTTAATTAGATCCCATTTGTGTATTTTGGCTTTTGTTGCCATTGCTTTTGGTGTTCTAGTCATGAAGTCCTTGCCTATGCCTATGTCCCGAATGGTATTGCCTAGGTTTTCTTCTAGAGTTTTTATGGTGTTAGGTCTCATGTTTAGATCTTTAATCCATATACTGTTAATTTTTGTATAAGGTGTAACGAAGGAATCCAGTTTCAGTTTTAGCTTTCCGCATATGTATGGCTAGCCAATTTTCCCAACACCATTTATTAAACAGGGAATCCTTTCCCCATTGCTTGCTTTTGTCAGATTTGTCAAAGATCAGATGGTTGTAGTTGTGTGGCATTCTTTCTGAGGCCTCTGTTTGGCTCGATTGGTCTACATCTCTGTTCTAGTACCAGTATTTTGCTGTTTTGATTACAGTAGCCTTGTAGTAGTTTGAAGTCAGGTAGAGTGATGTGTCCAACTTGGTTTCATTTTTGTTTTGTTTTTTTGCTTAGGATTGTCTTGGCTATGTGGACTCTTTTCTTGGTTCCATATGAAGTTTAAGGTGGTTTTGTCTACTCTGAAGAAAGTCATTGGTAGCTTGATGGGGATAGCATTAAATCTATAAATTACTTTGGGCCGTATGGCCATTTTCACAGTATTGATTCTTCCTAACCATGAGCATGGAATATTTTTCCATCTGTGTGTATCCTCTTTTATTTCCATGAGCTATCCTCAATTATCAAAGAAAATATCTATTTTATGGTGATACACATTGAAATATGTAGGAGTGAAGTGACAGTGAGAGAGATGAAGCAAATCATCAAAATCTTGATAACTGTTGTATCTAGAGTGACAGTAGTGGATATTACTAGTTCTTTTTGTATATACTTTGTATTATGAAAATTTTTGTAATGAAACTTTTTTAAAGAATGCACCATGGGAGAAGGGGGCAAGAATAATATTAGTAGGAAGCTATTGCCACAGACCAGGTAGAAGATAATAATGTGTTGGACTGAGGATGAAGTAGTGATGGAGGTAGTGAAAAGTGAGCAGATTCAGGATATATTCTTTCAAAAATTGGTGACACATCCTTTTATTAATATCAGTGGTAACACACAGCATCCAAAGTTAGCTGTGATTTCTTAATTATATTTTATTATTATTCTTTTTTGAGACAGGGTGTTCTTTCACCCAGGCTACAGTGGAGTGGTGCGATCACTGCAGCCTCAGACCTCCCAGGCTCAAGCAATCCTCCCGCCTCCACCTCCCTTGTAACTGAGACCACAGACTCTGGCCACCATGCCTGGCTAATTAAAAAAAAAATTTAGAGCCAGGGTCTCATCATGTTGCTCTGACTGGCCTTTAACACCTGGGCTCAAAGAGTCCCCCTCCTAGCCTCTCAAAGTGCTGGGTTACAAGCATAAGCCACCATGCCCAGCCTATGATTGATTGATTGATTGGCTGATTGATTGATTTTTTTGAGACCAGGTCTCACACTGTCATCCAGGCTGGAGTGCGGTGGCATGATCACAGCTCACTACAGCTTCGACCTCCTGGGCTCATGTGATCTTCCCGCCTCAGCCTCCTGAGTAGCTGGGACTACAGGCACACACCACCTTGCTGGGCTAATTTGTGTATTTTTTGTAGAGATGTGGTTTCACCATATTGCCCCGGTTGATCTCAGACTCGAGTAGGTTCTGATGTTGAATTGTTACTCAGAACATCTGTTATACAGGTTATTCACACAGACCACAGTACACTGAAGCTGGTCCCTAGGAAAGACCTTCTTATAGAAAATGTGTCATATTGTGACACACCAACTCAGAAGCCTGTGGCCCCAGCTGCTTGGTGGACTGGGGCAGGGGAATCGCTTGGGCTCAAGAGGCAGAGGTTGCAGTGGGCCGGGATCGCGCCACTGCACTCCAGCCTGAGAGACAGAACGAGGCTCCATCTCAAAAAAAATAAAATTAAATTGGAAAAGAAAAATATTTTTACGTTTGGGATCTCAGCATGTTTCCCAGGCTGCAGTGCAGTAGCTATTCACAGGCACAATCATAGCACATTGCAGCCTAGAACTTCTGACCTCAAGTGATTTATTGAAATCACAACGGATTGACAGATATGTCCACATAAAATATAAAACTTCTGCATTCTGTGAAAGCTACTATAAATAAAGTCTAGAGTAAATTATTTGCCACCTATGTCATGATTAAAATAGTTAATTGGCCCAGGCACAGTGGCTCATGCCTGTGATCCCAGCACTTTGGGAGGCCAAGGCAGGCAGATCACCTGGGTTCGGAAGTTCAATACCAGGCTGGCCGGCGTGGACAAACCCCATCTCTACTAAATAAAATGCAAAAAAATTAGCCAGGTATGGTGGCACATGCCTGTGGTCCCGGCTGCTCGGGAGGTTGAGGTGGGACAGTGGGTCGCTTGAGCCCAGGAGTTGGAGGTGGTGGTGAGCCGAGATAATACCATTGTACTCCAGCCTGAGCAATGGGAGTGAGACTCCATCCCCCCCCAAAAAAAATAGTTAATTGATGCTGTGAATAAATTAGCAAAACATAACTCAGTGGAAAGATGGGGAACTGATACAAATAAGAAATTCACAAAAGAAGAAATGCTAATCCTCTCTAGCTGATGAGAGAAATGTAAATTAAAATTAAACGTGTTTGTTTATCAGGTTATCACAAGTTAAAGAAACAATCATATCCAATATTTGTAAAGGTTGTAACACTATAAGGAAATGGGCACTGTCATATTGTTTTTAAAGGAATATAAATTGTAGGGCCTTTGGTTTCTTTGGGAAAAAAATAAAAATTAAAAAAAGAAAATGTGTAAAACCATATTAATTTTAAGTGTACATATAATTTTATAAGGAGGCACATTATAGTAATTAAAGCAGTGTAATTTTAGCTTCAAAATGGGCACATCATTAAATGGAATAACGTATAGAATCAAAAAACGTTCCTTGGGCCAGACATGGTGGCTCACTCCAGTAATTTCGGCACTTTGGGAGACCTAGGTGGGTGGATCACCTGAAGTCTTGAGTTCGAGACCAGCATGGCCCACATGGCAAAACCACCTCTACTAAAAATACAAAAATTAGCCAGGCATGGTACAGTGTGCCTGTAGTCCCAGCTACTTGAGAGAAACAAACTGAAGAGTCACAGTGCTAAAATTTGGTTTGAAAGTGGGGAAGAAAATAAAATCAGTGATAGCAACTAACATTTGTATATGCTGGTGCGGCTCCTTGACATATTTTAACTCATTTACTCTTCACAATAACTGTGTAAGGTAGGTACGTACTTTTATTATTTCCACTCTACAAGTGAGGAAACTGAGATTAGATAGTCCAAGACTCTCCCACGGTCAACCAAAAGTGTTAGAGCTGGAATTTAAACTCTGAAGCTTAAAGTCCATGCTATCACTGCACTATCCCGTGGTAAGGGAAAAGGCCAAGGTGTCTCCACGTTTTAGAGCTAGTATTTGTAATGATTGCAGCGGAGCTCTGTTTGCGGGTACACCAAACTTTATTGAGCATTGACTAACTACAAAGCATTTCTTATAAACATCTTTACCTTGTGATGTTAATGATCATAACCCCACTTGCAGTTACGCTTTTGATAATTAAGATATATCAGAAAAAAGCCTTCATGAAAAAGTTGCCATTTTAAAAACACTTTCAAAACTATGGTTCATTATTAAATTTAGGAAGATGTCTGGTGACAGTTTTCTTTCTGTGGTCTTATGCGTATATTCACCATCTCTTTACCACCAATACACAACATCAAAAACACAGTAAGATTTTTATTTTAGTTTATTTATTTTTAGTAGAGACAGGCTTTCATCATCTTGGCCAAGCTGCCCTTGAAATCCTGACCTCATCATCCACCGGTCTCGGCCTCCCAAAGTGCTGGGATTACAGGCGTGAAAAGGGTATGATTTTTATAAAAGTCTTGTCAGCAGCCTAAAACTTAAACCTGGAAAATAATCTCTAGGCTCATTAAACAGCTTAATGTTTGTTTCCAAAGTAAGCCTCTGGCTTGGTGTATCATATTTTGGATGGTCAGTTTACAAGTCATGCACATCTCAGAGTTGTAGATGGGGGCTCACTGGGGCATAGTGTTCTTGCAGGATTGGATAAGAAATAAGCACACACATTTCTTTGGAAAATTTAAAGTTTCAGCAAATTTTTCCCGAAAGATTTTTCCAGTTCTCTGTGGCATTCTAGTTTCCTTGAAAAGACAGAAGTTTTGTTTTGTTTTGTGTTTTTGAGACAGAATCTCTTCTGTCATCTAGGCTGGAGTGGGGTGGTGTGATCTTGGCTCACTGCAGCCTCCACCTCCCAGGCTCCCGTCTCAGCCTCCTGAGTAGCTGGGACTACAGGCACACACCAACATGCCCAGCTAATTTTATTTTTTGTAGAGCCAAGGTCTCACTATGTCTCCCAAGCCGGTCTCAAACTCCTGGGCTCAAGCAATCCTCCTGCCTTAGCTCCTAAAGTGCTGAGATTACAGGCATGAGCCATCATACCCAGCCAGAAAGAATTTTTTATACTATTTAATTTTATGCAAAATTCCTCTGAATAAACTGCAATTGAAGATACTGTTTGTTAAGTTGTATGATGATGCCTATAACAAATTATCAAGGTTTATGCCATTAAAAAGGTTTATTTCATGTGAGGAACTGGGAGACTTGTTATTGTTAGAAAGGGAACATGATGTAATATATTGAATTTTTGATTTGCCCTGGCCAGTAGAAAGTTTATATCTAAGTGTTGGGCTCAGTTACTGAGGCTTTTTATTGTATATTAATGTTAATTGGTCCTACTGTACCTGGATTTTTAATGTAAGCCACTTAAATCTTTTTCAGTTAGGTCACATAGAAATCAGTTACTGTCTGCTCTGTGAGACTTATTCCTTCTCATGTAGAGTTAAGCAAAATTAAAAATTAAATCCTGGCTTCTTGCCAAGTCCCAACCTAGTGCTTTGCCAAGTAAATCTATAGGAGGAATGTGGGTTGTCAGCGTTAGAGAGCATCCTTGCCCATGTTTTCTTAGTAGTACTTGTGTGAGGTATGTATACAGGTAACTGGTGGCATGACAGTTTAATAAAGTATGATGTTTTTTAGGCATGTATTATGACTCAGTGAACACATTATAGATGGCCTCAAATGACTAGATCGATCAGTGGTGTAACCATGAGAATCAAGTATGTCTGCCAGAGACTTGGAGTCAGTCACATATCACTGAGTCAAAGGTGGGGTGCACTCATAGTCTTGTAGGAAGAAATTTCCATCTGAAATATGAGAGAATATCCCAGCATTCGTGGGTGAAAACATAGCCCAACATCAGAATGTCACCAGTTTTCCCCCTTTGAACTTTTGAAACCTAAAGTCCTTTGTTTTCTGTAACCATGAAAGATAGGCTATGATTAAGTAAATAAGTATGTAAATAGAGCATTTGAGGTGGCCCAGAGCCTTTTTAAAGGAAAATTGTTATGTCCTTCCTGAAAGTATTGGAACTTTGGTGCAAAAATTGATTATTTGCATTTCGCATGGGATTATATGCTGTTGTAATGTTTTGCATTGATGATGACTTATTTATATACAAACTTAGACTTACCAATAAATGACCTTTGTATTTGTTAATATTAATATGACCATTCTTATTAAGTTAATATTAACTTAAAATCTTGTGACTTTAAAGTCGACTATACTAATATGGAGGAATGAATCACCCAGCAAGTCCCCTCCCCATAAAGCAACACTAAAACAGGAAAAGTTACCAAAAACAAGTATTTCGAGGCTCTGGAAATTGGCCAAGGCATTCACCAAATGAGAGTGTGAGATATAGATCACCAGCTGTGGAGGTCTGTTCTGCAGACCTTGACTAAATGACGGATGAATGAATACACTCTCACACCTAGTGCAGTGGTTTTGAGTGGGCCAGGAATGGTCATCAACTGCTTTCAGAGGGCAACTGCAGCTAACCGACCACAACTGCCTGTACCTCCTCACATTTATTCAGTATAGATTTAATAATAGAGGTTCTAAATCAATATACTTGTGGGTAATTAACATGGTTAAAAGCGTGGTTTTATGAATGATGAAAGGTCGTGGTTCTGGGGCCTAGAATAAACACCATTAACAAGTAATTCCCCTTCAACCTCCCCCTGAGAGGGCCATCCAGCACAAAGTTTACCTGAGCAAACAGAGTGGAGACAAAGAGGTGTGGGGTAAACAGACTTAACTAGGGAAGCTTTCATTATCCTAATCTTTTACCCTTTGACTTAAAATTCTAATGTAATGAACTGGCTGCCTTCAGCCCATTCCATTAAAACTTTTCGGCCTTCCAAAAGGTTTGAGATGATTATCTTCTAACTTTCCCTAATATTTCCCTAATATTTTGCCATCCACCTCAAGTGGATTCCAATAAGAGTAGTTATTCATGTTTTAAAAATCCTGAACTTTGGGTAAGTACAGTACAAGTCTGGTGTTCTTAGCTAGAGCTGCTCCTACCCTTCACCAAAATCTGCTGTAAGATAACGACTGTGCTGATGACCTCAAGCTTAGTCAGCACAGTCATTCTCTCAGGATGGGACAGATTGTAAAAAGCAGCAGTTTTGCTGCCAGAGGAGACTGACTTGATCGGGAGCAGAGTGTGGAAAAATCTCATGTCTACTAGCATGGTAGTAACAGCAGTCAACATGGTGGCAAAAAAACAGAGACCAAGGGCTCAGCTGGACTGGGATCATGATGCCAGTGAGGGCAAGTAGTGGCCCAGCTGACTAGCTAGAAGTTGACCAGTAAGATCTGGATAGTGAGGAAGTTGAGCCTAAGAGAGCCTAAGCTATTCATACAACCCTGGCTCAACGTAAGTCTGCATATACATGCAAACATGTGAGGGGGCCCAACAGAAAATAAAACCCAGGGCAGAGTTTAAAACCACTGGAACTTTGCTGCACTTCCCCCCAAACACACAGATCCATCCAGAATGAAAGTGTTACTGGTTCAAGGTGTGTGAGCACAATAACTGGTTGACAACTACTAAGGGACACAGTTAGGGGTGACCCCTAAGAAGCCAGGCTGAAAAACAAAAACAATGATAATAAAAAATAAAGAAAGAAACAAGGATTTCAGAAAACAAACTGAGCAGAGAAATCAGCAACCACACAATGCAGGAGAAACTCAAGTGCTGAACTGATGATTTTAAAGTGAGGTGAAGACTTAAATCAGCCATCATAAACACATTTAAAGAAGTAAAGGAATCCGAGTTTTAAAAAATTAAAGGGAAGTATGATGACTATGATTAAGCAAGTCAAGAATTTCCATAAAAAAAACTTTTTTTAAGTGAAAACTCCAGATTTGAAAATAAAAATTCATTAGAGTGGCTTAACAGCAGATTTGAGATGCTGGAAGAAGAAAAAAGATTGGTAGAATTATTTTGTCTGAAGAGCACAACAGGACACTTGAAGGGTGCTGGTAGAATACAATAGAATATTCTTCCATTTGGGTTCATCTGATGCTTTCTCATGGTTAAACTGAAGTTATGGATCTGGGGGAAGAATACCACAGAGGCAGTATCCCCTCACATTACATCATACTCCAGGGCACATGATAGCAGCAGGACTTATTACTAGTGATACTAAAAACTGGTCACTTGGTTTAAATGGTGTCTGCCAGGTTTCAACACTATGAAGTTATCACTTTCCACTTTCCATATTCTGTTAGTCCCCAGCACTCTGAAGGGAAGAAGAAGTAAGGTCCACCTCCTGGAGGAATAGTATCAGAGAATTTGTAGACAAATGTTAATCGCTACAGTAATTAATATCTAGGATCAGTGTATTTTCTCAGGTTTGATTCTTTATTTTGGAATTTACACAAATTTATTAAAAATTACTGAGTTGTGCATTTAGAGTGCATGAGTTTTATGAAATGTAAATTATATCTTGATAAACCTGTTTGTTTTTCTGATAAAACAAAAAGTAGAAAAGAAAGGTTTATATTACTGACTCCCAAGCCTCTTATCTGAACTCTAGACTATAGATTCACTTCCACTTGTGTTGCTATTCACTTGGGTTGGTTGACAAAATATTACAGAAAATATTTAGGCAAAGTTATAGATTATAGTCTCAAACCTTTTGGAAAGCTGAAAGGTTTTATTGAGGCAGGCTGAAGGCAGCTACTTCATTAACATTAGCATAGGAAAAAGACAGAGGCCATCAAAGGCCTTACCCCACACCCATTCCTCTCTACTCTGTTGACTCATGCTAATTTTGTGCTGTGTGCTCTCTGTGGGGAATATCAAAGGGAAATTACCTGTTAATAGCATTTACTCTGCCCCCCCCAACAACCTAAAGCTTCTACCAGTCATAAAACCATTCTCTTAACCATGTTAATCATCCACAAATGTGTTAACTTAGAACCTCTGTTGTAAAATCTTGAGGGAATGAAGTGTGAGTGGACAGAGGGTCTCGGTTGATTGGTTGCATTTTTGCCCCCTGAAAGCAGCCAAGGGCCATCCCTACTCCTCTTGAAACATTGTAATGGTGTGAGTGTTTCATTCATCTTTGAGTCACAGTCTGCAGATCAGATTTCCGCAGGTGGTGACACGTGTCTCACACTTGGTCATCCAATGGGCATTTTCAGCTTAACAAGTCAAAAGATGAGGAGGTATTTATAGATGAGGTTCTAACGTAGATCAGCCATAGGCCATGGAAAGGTTTTACTAAAATGGTTACCCACAGGGGCTGTGGACTGAGATGGCCTGAATCCCAGTTCTACCACTTCTTAGCTATGTGACCTAGGGAAAGTTCCTTAACCTCTCTGACTCTTGATTTATTGCTCTACAAAAGAGAGCTAAAATAGTCTAAGTTGAGAACCATGTAAAGCATTCAGCCCATTCTTCAGCATATAGAAAGGGCCCAGTAAGTGTAGCTACTTATGTTCCAAACAAATGAACTCCCCGAGTGTTTTCACCCCAGCACCTGTGACAGGAGAAAAGTTTTCCAGCAGCAGTGAGAGATTGTAGCCAAGATACTCTTTCCTAGTGCGCATTCACCTTTTGTACATCAGTGGTCTGTACTTTGGGGAACACACGTAGAGACGTCTTTCCTCAGTTTCTTTTTCATCTTCTAGCAGAGACTACAACCAAAATGAGGTTATAATCCAGTCACTGCACCACACTGGTACAATGTGCATACACCAACTTAGTTTTCCTGCTACCAACCTCAATCTTCCAATCACAAGTATCTTGGGCAAGCAGCAGCCCATCGAAGCACACCAGCTTAGCACTTCTGTACCGTTCCGGAGAAGGCCATGCTTAATGGAGATACCTGTATTATATGCTGCATTCTTGTCTTTCAGGTAAATCACTGCTTTGAGCTAAATGAGATGATAGAGGAAGGGAAACACAAACCTTGGCTTCAGCCAGTTCATTGTTACCAGAAGAAAAATTTAATGATTTTCCTATTTTGCATCTTACCACCTTCTAATCCTGCAATTGAAATTATCATATTCATTGCACTGCAATTAATGGAGTATTGCTATATATAGATCGTTGATACTAATATGTGCAAAATATTTACTATAATTATACCACTACACAATAGAAGAGATTGTGGTTAAAGAAAACTCACCTGTTATCTCTTCATAGGATATCTACCATATACTTTCTTTGGAGGGGTAATTTTATTCCCAGTAGAATTAGCATTTTTATGTTTCTAAAGTAGGTGGTATTTAAATTTTGCTTCAGCCCACAAATTAAAAGGAATGGAGACATCATTCGGTGGTCAGGATTTCTTCTTTGGCAGTGGTCAATGGCACCAAAAGATCAAATTTGCCCTGAAATTCAGAAGGAAGTCTGTCTTGCCATCAGGGAAACAGCTAATGATTTTCATAGTGCTATCTGCAAAATGATTCTTCTACAAGGCATTGTCGTCTTCCCTGAAAGCTGGTAGCATAAATGTCTCTTACCCCATCCCACGGTAGGGGCCTCATGGATTGAGGATAATGTAATTGGAGAAGTGTTTGTAGCCCCCCCCCAAAGGAGCAAAGCCAACTGCCTGCCCACATTTTCCTATATCACTGTTTTGATCTAAAACTAATAACCTTTAAGTGGATATTTTGATTGTTGTAAAGTGATGTTCTCATTTGGCAGAGTGTGGCAGGGCGGTTAAGAGAAGCAGGCTTGTTAGAATTATCAAGTTGTACACTTTAAATATGTGCACTTGATTGAGTGTTAAACCTCAATCAAAAAAGAAAAGAGGCTGGGTGTGGTGGTTCATACCAGCACTTTGGGAGGCCAGAACTTTGGGAAGCCACAGCAGGAGGATTGCTGAGACCAGGTTCAAGACCAGTCCAGGCAACATAGTGAGACCTCATCTCTACAAAAAAATTTAAAAATTAGCTGGGATTCCTGGCATACACATCTGTAGTCTCAGCTATTTGGGAGGCTGAAGTGGGAGGATCACTTAAGCCTGGAGGTCAAGGCTGCAGTGAGCTGAGATGGCAGCACTGCACTCCATGCACTCCAGCCTGGGTGACAGAGCCGAGACCCTGCCTAAAACACATACACAGACACATACACACTAAATAAATAAAT
>NW_016108297.1:109477-111405 GCF_001604975.1 Cebus imitator
TTTTTTTTTTTTTTTTCAGCGCTGAGAGATTTACTCCGTTGTGTAACAGGTGGTGGGTGTCCTGGGTTTGTGTGGACAAGGGACGGGCAAGTGGGCAGGTCTGTGGGTGGATGGATCACAGGTGTGCAGGTGACGGGGGAGTGAATGCCTGGAGGGATGCTTGGTGACTAGGGTAGTGACATGTTCCCATCTGGGTCAGGAAAGGAGACAGTGATTGTGGGGTGTGACGGTGGCTGGGGCGTGATGAGACACAGAGGGAAGGAAGCTGAAGACGCAGCCTCGAAAAGGTCCCATATCTGGGAGGCTGGGCGGCAGGGTGGAAACAGGTGCCACCTGCAGACTTCGTCCGTGGAATCCCCTTCCGCAAGGAGCCCGGCGGCTTCTCTGGGCCTGGGAGGCCCTGGCGTTCAATGAGCTGATCTCGGCAGGCTGATCCTCCGACTGGTGGGCGGCTGCTGGACTGTGGGGGCTCTGGAGTCCGCGTCTGCGATGTGCGGCCTCAGCGCCGGCTCTGCGGCGGCTGCCAGCATCTCGTCCAGCTCGTCGGGTTCCTGGAGCTCAGCGGTCACAGACTTGGAGCGCAGGGTGGGTGTGGTGCTGGGGCCCTCGTGCGGGGCGGCGGGGCTCTGCGCGGAGCGCCGTCCTCTTCCGGCTTTCTTGTCACAGACACAACCTTCATGACGAGGCGGTCGCCACCTGGCGGGTCAGAGCCACCACCTGCTCGTGTCCAGCCTTCAGCACGTTCGCCCGTTCACCCCCATGAGGAGGTGTCCTGCGCGCAGCCCGGCTCTCCAGGCCACACCCTCCACGTCCACCGACTGGAGGTACTGCAGCGCCGGGAAGGCTGGTGTGCGGTGAGCTCCTCCACGGGGGTCTCTGCTGTGGCTCCCCGGAGCACAAAGCAAAGCCCTCGCGGTCCCGTTTCTGCAGGACAGCCGCTTTGTCATCAGTGACATCATCACTGTGTGAGGTGAGGCTGTCGTGGGCGCCCACTGTGTAGTGCCGAAAGAGCCGCTTCCTCCGGTCCTCGCAGGTTTCAGGCCGCGTGTCATGCTGCCTCACCGGCACCTCCTCCTCCACGCAGTCGGCGGGGAGCCAGCCCCTACGGCCTCTCACGGGTCCCTCCCAGAAACCGCCCTCCCCAGTGCTGAGCACCTTCACCGCCTCGCCGCAGTGCGGCGGGATCTCGCCTTCGCCCTGCGGGCTGTGCGCCTTCACAGCGAGGAACTTGCTGCCCGGAACCGCGCTGTAAAGTTCCGCTTCGGGCCCCCGGGGCGGCGGCGCGGGGGGCGCGGGGAGCCGCCAGGCTCGCTCAGGCTGCAGACTAAAGGGTAGGTGACTGGCACGATGCAGGGGGTCAGCAGGCACACGAAGCCGGCGCCGGGGCCGCTCCATGGGTCGTGCCGCTGCGCCCCGCCCGCTGCCACCAGGGCACCAGCAGTGCCCTCTCCTCAGTCTGCATTTTTTAAAGAAATTTTATACCTGTTAGCAGTCACACACATGCTCCCCTTTCCTTGGTTTCGAAGAACATCTTTATTTCTGCCTTCATTTCATTGTTTATCCAGCCAATAATCAAGAGCAAGTTGTTCAGTTTCCATGAAGCTGTGGGGTTCTGGGTTAGTTTTTGAATTCTGAGTTCTAACTTGATTGCACTGTGGTCTGAAAGACTGTCTGTTATGCTTTCCGTTCTTTTGCATTTACTGAGGAGTGATTTACTCCCAATTATGTGGTCAATTTTAGAGTAGGTGTGATGTGGTGTTGAGAAGAATGTATATTCTGTGGATTTGGGGTGGAGAGTTCTGTATATGTCTATTAGGTTTGCTTGGTCCAGGTCTGAGTTCAAGTCCTGGATATCCTTGTTAGTTTTCTGTCTGGTTGATCTGTCTAATATTGACAATGGGGTGCTAAAGTCTCCCACTATAATTGTG
>NW_016108297.1:112100-127245 GCF_001604975.1 Cebus imitator
GCTTCCCTTTGTGGGTAACCCGACCTTTCTCTCTGGCTGCCCTTAGTATTTTCTCCTTCATTTCAACCCTGGTGAATCTGACGATTATGTGCCTTGGGGTTGCTCTTCTTGAGGAATACCTTTTGGTGTTCTCTGTATTTCCTGGACTTGAATGTTTGCCTGCCTTCCTAGGTTGGGGAAGTTTTCCTGGATAATATCCTGAAGGGTATTTTCCAGCTTGGATTCATTCTTTTCGTCACATTCAGGTACATCTATCAAAGCTAGATTAGGTCTTTTCACATAGTTGCACATTTCTTGGAGAATTTGTTCATTCCTTTTTACCCTTTTTTCTCTATTCTTCCCTTCCCATTTTATTTCATTGAGTTGATCTTCGACCTCTGATATCCTTTCTCCTGCTTGGTCAATTCGGCTGTTGAAACTTGTGCATGCTTCACGAACGTCTCGTGTTGTGTTTTTCAGCTCCATCAATTCACTTACATTCCTTTCTATTTTGTCCATTCTCATTAGCATTTCATCAAATCTTTTTTCAAGTTTCTTAGTTTCTTTGCATTGGGTTAGAACATGTTCTTTTAGTTCACAGAAGTTTCTTACTACCCACCTTCTGAAGCCTGATTCTGTCATTTCATCACACTCGTTCTCCATCCAACCTTGTTCCCTTGCTGGTGAGGAGTTGTGATCCCTTGTAGGAGGAGAGGTGTTTTGGTTTTGGGTGTTTTCATCCTTTTTGGGCTGGTTCCTTCCCATCTTTATGGATTTATCCACCTGTTGTCTTTGTAGTTGCTGGCTTTCAGATTGGGTCTCTGAGTGGACATTCTGTTTGTTAATGATGAGGTTATTTCTGTTTCTTAGTTTTCCTTCTAACAGTCTGGCCCCTCTGCTGTAGGTCTGCTGAGGTCCACTCCAGTCACTGCTTGTCTTGGGATCACCTGCAGCAGCTGCAGAACAGTAAGGGTTGCTACCATTTTTCTTCTGCTGCTATCCTTGCCCCAGAAGGCTACTCGCCAAGTGTCAGTCTGATCTCTCCTTTATGAGGTGGCTCTTTGGATATACAGTGGTCAGGGAGCTGCTGGAGAAGACAGTCTGTTCTTTATAGGAGCTCAAACGGAGCTATGAGCTCTGTTGTTCATTCAGAGCTGCTGGGCAGGTACGCTTAGGTCTGCTGCAGCAGAACTCATAAACCGCTTTTTGTTCCCAGGTACTCTGTCCCAGGGATTTAGGACTTTATTTATGAGTTTCCATTGTGCTGCTGCCTTCTTTTTTTTTCCTTCAGCGCTGCCTTGCCCAGCAAGGAGGCAGCCTGGTCACTGTCTGCCTGTAGAGGCTTTGCTGAGCTCCTCCTACAAGGGATCACAACTCCTCACCAGCTGGAGTGAACTTCCGTGCAGTCCTGTTTATATGGGTGTAGTTAGAACTGCCTGGGCAATGGTGGCCCCCCTCTGTTATGGCAGGCTCTCTCTGTAGTGGCGGGTTGCCTTGGCAACGGCAGGCTGCCTCAGCAATGGCGGGTAGCCTTGGCAACAGTGGGCTGCCTTGACATTGCCTGACTACCTCCGTAGTTTTGGAGTACCTCGGTAATGGCAGACGCCGCTCCGCCACAGAGCTGGACCATCCTGGGTTCAGCTGCGCTTGCTGTGAAACTCTCAACCCAGAGAGTTTCTGATTGCTGTTCTTTTGTGGGGGTGGGACCAGCCGAGCCTGATTGCCTGGCTCCCTGTCTCAGAGCCTTTTTTTCTTTCTTTTTTTAAGTTGGTGTTCCAGTCGCCTGTTGAAGAGACACCGGGATCTGTGTGTTTTCCCCTGCGGTGACCCACTGCACTGACTTAAACAGCAGCACTGAGATTCGTGGCGCTTTTTTTGCCCTGGAATTTACTGTCCTGCTTCCCTGTTCAGTCCCCTTTTTAAACAGATGAATGGGCAACTTCCCGTGTCTCCAATCGCCAGCCAAAAGGGTACCTGGACCAGTGTATTTTGTATGGAGAACTGCTGGGCCGGGGCGCTGACAAAGCAGCCGCACTGGCCGACACAGCCGCACTGGCCGAAACAGCTCCTCCGCCTAGGAATTTCCTAGTCTGTG
Source organism: Cebus imitator (assembly GCF_001604975.1). NCBI lineage: Eukaryota > Metazoa > Chordata > Mammalia > Primates > Cebidae > Cebus > Cebus imitator. The sequence continues at coordinate 114,175 of NW_016108297.1, forward strand.
GGCAATAAAAATGCGGTGTCCACTTACCCTCTGTGCTTTCACTGGGAGCTGCAATCCTGAGCTGTTCCTAAACGGCCATCTTGGATCATCACCCCACAATTTTGTAATCTATAAAACACATAATAACAAAAGCCACCCCAATGGATTATTGTGAAGATGAAATGACATAGTGCAAATATTTAGCAGACCTACTGATATCACTGTTCAGAAATTATGAGCCACTGTTGCTACTAAGTCTGTGATGTTGATAACTATTACTTTGCAAAATACTAGTTTCACTACAATCATTTATATTTATTATAAATATAAGATAGCCAAAGGAGGTACCACATAAAAACATTGTTTAAAAATCAAAGTGAACATTCATTTCTTTTTAAATAATTTTTCTGGAAGAAGTAACAGGTATTGTAAAACATAAATTCAAAAATTAAAATCTAGGAATGATCCCTACATACAAATTCCAAGAGGTAAGCCATGTCTCAAGGACCATTTATTGACTGTTTATATGTATTAAAGATTAAAAAGAATACAAGCTATGACAATATTTATTACACGGAATTCCAGAAGAGATAAATACTGTGTGAATTATGGTGTTATAAAATTGTACAAGGGCTGGGTGTGGTGGCCTATGACTGTAGTCTCAACATTTTGGGAGGCACAGATGGTAGGAATGTCTATCAGAAGTTTGAGACCAGCCTGTGCAACAAATTGAGACCTTGTCTTTTGTCTCTAAAAAAGTGTTGCATAAAAATTAGGTAGGTGGGCTGGCATGCACCTGTAGTCCCAACTACTCAGGAGGTGGAGGCAGGAGGATCACTTGAGCCCAGGAGCTGCAATAAGCAATGATGAATCCAGCACTGAATTCCAGCCTGGATGACAGACTGAGACACTATCTCATTAAAAAATAAATACCTAAATAAAAATAAAATGAAAAAGTTAACCGTCGCTGCCTTTGTGTATGTAGGACTTTCACACTGATTTATCAGAAAATTTTTAGATATTCTATTTTGTAAAAATATTGCCACCACAACAATTTCAAAGCTCTGTAGTGTCCCAATGGCATGTGTTTCCACAGTTCAGAGAACATTTCCACAAACATCTCCTTGGAGCCTCACAAGAATCCTGTGATTTAAGCAAGTCAGCTCTCTCAGTCTTCAGGCTAAAATTTCTTCCCATATTCCTACACCTTCTTTAAAAAGATAATGTGACATTTTGCATTACTCCACCATCATAAAAAAATCACATGGAGACTACCTTTTTAAGCATAAAGAGTGCCTTGATTATAATGCTATAGGCAAACGACTGAAGATTTCCTTTGTCTGCAGAAAGCAGTACTGGCTCTACTGAATATTTATAGTGTAAAACTCAGTTTCAACATTTGTAGAATCTGAATTTAAAAATTACCTCTCAAGACTGTCATAAAAATTCAATAATATGCCTAAAATTTTTAACATAACCTGCACAAATTAAATGCTTCCACAGATTTGTATAAAACACAACACCAACATATTTCAGGTGTTCATTAAGAATCGCTTCATGAAAAAAAAAAAAAAAGAATCACTTCATGATCAATAATTTTAAATTACCACTCTGCAAAATATTGTTAGCAGAGGTTGTTGAGTTCTCATTGCAATTAAAATTCTAATGATACTACCTTCTGTATTGCTATTACTAGTTAGTAATAGTAGACATAGTCTTTTCATGAGAAATAATAGTAATGATAACCATATTTAGATTTTATAAAATACTTTTTTCAGATAGTAATCATTTTTATTTTCACAATAATCTGATGAGGTACGCACTACTATTTTCCTATTTTAATGTTGAAGAAGCTAAGGGATCTTAATTTGCCCACGATCAAACTTCTGCTTAGTAAGGGCTTAGATTTGAATCCAGAAATTTCAACTCCAATATGTGTGCTCTTCACAATTATTCTATTAACAATTTATAGAGGATCTATAATAGAATTACACTGGTGTGTTTAGAAAAACTATTATTTTATTGTTTATACAGATTATATAAATTACCTGTTTAATCATTTTTCAGTTAAGTGTAATGTGAAGTAAATACATAAGTTAACTGACACAAATCTGAGCTCCTTTTTTCTTAATATGTTTTCCATTTTCATTGTAAAATGTAAGAATCTTATTTCTTAAATGACAACCATGTTAACATTAATAATCAAGAATTATTAATAATGCACCTTTTAAGTGCCTTAATTGTATAAAGGGCATTTGTTGTTAGTGAATATTCTACTTTATTTTATCATTTAATATAATTCAGAATACATGAATGAATTAAAAATTGTGAGATATTTTGCAATTTTGTAGAGGACATTAAAATTGAAATTATCAATAAAATATTTCAAACTTTTGTGAAGTATTATGCTTTCCAAATTCTTCATTTTCTTTAAAAGAACTGTTTTCTATGTGTTTCAAAATACACAGACTGAATTTTTGATTAGGTCACTGTAAAGAGAAATTCAATAGACCTTAAGGCCTTGCTCTCCCTAGTACTTCTTGGACTGTTTGTAGCTGGCAGCAGAAGGTAATAATATATTTTGAATTATTAAAGTAAAGGTTCATTTTTAACATTAATGAAAAATTCAAAGACAGGTTTTACTACAAGAATCGCTGTGAGAAAAAATGAGACGTTATTTTAGTGTGCACTATAGTTTCATATTATAATAAATATAACATCAACATTAATAAACATAGCATTACAGACACTGAAAAATTTGTTTATTTGTAAACTTGGCAATTTTGCACATTTTGGTTACAAAACTGTACTTTTTGGGGAAAAATAGAACAAAGACACAAATGATTATTTAAAAATATGCTAAAGGTGGTTACTATCTCATGATACATAACAAAATAACCAAATTTAGTAATTTTTGCTTCTATTTGCATTATCTGATATTTTCTAAAACATTATACTTTTATATTTATAAATGTCAACATTTGTATCTTGATTTGTAAACATGTTCGTTATAAAATTAGACTTTATACAGTTTGTTTCAACTTGCATTTTTACCCTGCTTTAAAATTCATTTATGAAACACATCATTTGCTTGTCCAGAGAGTTTTACCCCATTTGATATTGGTGATTGCATCTCTGTGGTGCAATGTGACATGCCCTTCTGCTCTCTTTAGTCCTGCAAAATTCTGTTAGACCTAAAGTTTTATTTATTTATTTATTTAGTCAGTTAGTTAGTTCTATTATGTACTAAGCACTGCTGTTTTTCCAATGGAAAAGTTCATAATGTGCTCTTATCTTTTGTTTATTTTAATAGCCATTACTGATCAATTAATTTATTACATGCTTGATTTGTGATATCATTTGAATTCTGAAAATCAAATTTGCAAATACTTATTTTTTTATTTTTTATTTTTTGAGACAGAGTTTCGCTGTTGTTACCCAGACTGGATTGAAATGGCACGATCTTGGCTCACCGCAACCTACGCTTCCTTGGGTTCAAGCAATTCTCCTGCCTCAGCCTCCCGAGTAGCTGGGACTACAGGTGTGCAACACCATGCCCAGCTAATTTTTGTATTTTCATTAGAGATGGGGTTTCACCTTGTTGACCAGTATGGTCTCGATCTCTTGACCTCATGATCCACCCGCCTCGGCCTCCCAAAGTGCTGGGATTATAGGCGTGAGCCACTGCGCCGGGCCGCAAATACTTGTTTAATTACATTTTGTTCATATCAGAATGGTGTGTTACACTTTTACTTTGTTTCTTAGCTTTGCTTTGAGAATGTTTTTGTTTAAAAATACATACTTCTCATGCTTTCTTTTATTCTTGTAGTAACTATGATGAGCTCAATGCTCACAATTTTTGTTTTTTTTTTATTTTGTGTTGAATTTTCTAGGACTAAGAGTAGAAAATAATCTAGGGTGGTAAAGTTTGATGGCTTTCCTCATTTCTAAGTTCAAACATAATAGTTCCTGTCTCTATAGGGGTTCCTTCAACAAATAGAATTAAACAGAAATTTCTCTGGCTTAACATTCCCTAAAGATTTCTTTTTCTTCATCATTTTCTACTTTTAGTAAGGCTTTGGTTCTTAGCCATTTCTGCATTCCATATTGCTACCAAGCCTCCAAGTAGCCTCTCTCCAAGGACCCTCCATTGCCTCCGGAACTCATATTTGCATGATGCTGCCATACTTAGCAGGACACATTTTTAAATTTATTTTCAATAGGCTCCCTATTAAGTGTTCTATGTGCTTTCTTACCCTGGTTAGGACTTTTTACTTCTGAGGATAAATTAGAAGGTTTTTTTTTTTTTTTCCTGTGGGCTTCCCAGATTAGAATCATATGGCTCTCTTTTAGGTTCATCACAATTGTCTGTGACACCTCTGTGCCACAACTTCTCTGCAAATTACAAGACCTCACATTATGCCAGACAATGTAATATACAATATATCCATGAATAGACATATGTTATTAAAATATTTGAGTTATAAGGAGCATTATTTTAAATTTGAAGAAAGGAACAATAATGCACGTTAGCTATAAACATACAACAAGCAGGCTTACCTTGTAACCTCCTATTCCTTCAGAAGAGAATCTTTACTTTGTGCAAGAATCCATCTACAATTTGGTTTGTCAATAAATGACAAAATTTTATTTTTTAAATGTTACCAATGTCCATTTCAAACCCAGTGTTTAAATGTAGAACAATATAGTACAACAGGGATTCTAGACACAACTTTTCTCTATAGTGAATGTAAGCAATTCTGAATCCTTATGGATGGGGGCAGCTGTGTCCTCCTGTGCTGGGGATTGGCTAAAGTAACTGGAAATTCTCTCAATTAACTTCTAGATAAAATCAATGTTTATTAAAGAATAAGTAATAAAAATGTGTTCATTTGAAACTTACCTAAAGGTTATTTAAAGTCAACAGTAAAGGAAGCAGTTGTCATTTTTCTTTTTTAGCATGGGAAATTAGGTCGTTATTTTGATGATAGTGATTATATCAACTGTACCTCCTTACAATCACAAGATACTTTTAGATCATGGAGACTAAAATTATCAACCAGTAATTTGGAGCTCAAATTAAGAGCAATATTTCTTAAAATTGCTATTGTTGCAACTATGTGCACATGCCCAAGGTGGAATATCTAAGCCAAAATGAAAGTAATTATAGTTTCAGATTTAAAAAGAGGTCTCTCAATCTCCTGTTGCAAATGAACAAGGAAACATTCATCCACAAATTCACAAAGAAGACACTTTGACCTCAAAGAAACATGTTTAGAGATTAAGTTTAAGGCTGAAAATTCTAGAATTAAGAGGCAAAAAAAAAACATATAGCAATCCTTAAATAAGGTATTTATAACAATTATGCCTGCAATCTCTTATATCTAAATGTCTATTTATATGAGGAATTATGTTACTTAATTTAGTGAAAAAGGTTTGCAGGTATTTTCAGTGAAAACCATTTCAACTCAAACAAGTGGTGTTTGTATTCATTTTTAACTGTAAATTTTTTGCTGAAGAAATATTGTCCTATCAAAGAATAATAAGTAATAGTGACAGAATCCAAGATATATAATGGCTTATAAAATATATCACTCTTTGTGAAGACAAAATGAAGACAGACCTTAATATATGAGACATAAAGGGAAAAAAAGAGAGCTCAAAAATGAAATACATTTTCTCTTGATGAGCACAGAATTAACTTTCCTTAGTCAAATAGATATATTCAGGATTTCTATTTATTCTTGCATTAATTTTGGTAATTTATATCTTTCAATAAATGTGTACTTTGTATCTAAGTGGTTCACAGTATTGTCATAATATATTTCATAATGGTTCTTTATTCTTATTTTAATACTTGTAGGAGGAATATTAATGATGACTCATTTTATATCTAGCCTTACTAATTTATCTTAATTTTTAAATATTTGTTTTTGTTAATTTAGGTAAAATAATATTATTCTATTATAATTTTTAAAGAAACAGTTATTGTTTCTTTTTTATATTATATGTTGTTTTTCCATTATCTTTTTCACTGATTTCTACTCTCATCTCTCTTTTATTGCATCTTTTTACATGGGCTTATTTTACAATTCCTTTTCCAGGATTTTTTCCTCCTGACTTAAAGCAAGCAAACAAAAATATCTACAATTATCTTAATTTGGGGGAGAATGTGGTAATGTTGCTCATATATGTGTATACACAGCTCACACATGCACACGCAGGTGCACACACACACACACACACACTCCCCACGCCCTGACTTTCTTAAGAAATAGTTCATTCTTACCCAGTGTTTCCCTTCCCAAAGAATACATCAATTGTAGTATTTTTCTATTTATTCCTGACATTTTAAATTAAATTTGATTTTAAAATGAGAGTTTTTGGCCTGATTAATGTGTAAAGCATATAGTTAAAGTAATGGTGTTTTATTAATATTTATTTAATGTGAATATTTGCATCTTTTACTCATGAGAAGGATAATTTGCTACTTTGTTCTACTAAGCTGTCTAATTCTGGTATCAGAAACAATGAGTAATGATAATAAAATTACTATCATTATTGTAAACCAATATCTCTATAATACCACTCCAGAGCTATATTAATATAGTTGCTTTCTTCAGTTTTCTACAAACCTATGAGTATAATTTTGACCTTTTCCATACAGTTTCATTTCCAGTTAAGCCATATTGCTGAGAATTGTATACCCAGAATTAGCTACTGACAGGATAAAAACGATGTAAAAAAATTTCTGAAATCAGATTGGTGGACTGCCTGTAAAATTCATTTTTGCATTTTATTTCCATGTATTTGTGTGATAAATTAGAAAAAAATTAAATTTTATATCATACTTCAAGAGGAAGAAATGAGAAAAGTCAAAAGCCAACAAAATTAATATACTGCCTTCTATGTCACATTCTTCTGTAGTTCAGTGATATGTAGAGACAAACAATCTAGGCAACTACTCAGCTCCTAAGATTAAGAAGTCTATATTTTTTGAAGAATTAATTATTTTGGACACATAATAGTTTTATATATTTATGGGATATATGTAATGTTTTCATAAAAGCATACAATGTGTAATAATCAAATCAAGGTAATTCGGGCATCCATCACTTCAAGCATTTACCCGTTATTTGTTTTAGAAACATTTTGATTTCACTCTTTCAGTTATTTGTAAATGTACATGTTGTTGACTATAGTTGCTCTGTCATGCTATCCTTTTCACCTCAGTCTGGTATGGAGTAGAATATTCAAAGCTCCTTCTGATCGCTTGTATCTATTATGATTCACCATATTCTATAATAACCTTTATTCCTATTAATGTATTTGTTAACTCTATAGTCTTTTTCTGAATTAACAGTGTTTACCATCTATTTCTAAAAAAATATGGAATCTAATGTGGACAGAGTGGTCCATTAGTAGTCACTAAAATATGAAATCTTGTATATTAAAATTATGTTTTTAAATCCCATTTTGCTTAACTTTTGTCTTGATGTTACAGAAAAGTAGAATACTCTATTTACCAGAGCCAGATTTTTGAAATCGCAAGCTCCAGAACTGGGACATATAAAATTCTATTGTTTAAGCTGCCATCTATGGCATTCTTCTAGAGGAAAATAAAGAGACTGTTATTTTTAACTCACCAATATTGATCTACTGATTCCCAGTACTTTTTCTTTCTTAGGTTTAGTAATTGCAATTCAAAATATGTTATCTCTCTATTAATATTCATTTCCTTCCCTCCCCATCTCTCTTCTTGTCTTCCTAGCTTCCTTTTCCCCTTCTTTCTCTCCCTTCCTCTCTCTTTTTCTTTCTCACCTTATTTTCCTTTCTGATATTTTTCTCACTTAACCTAATTCAATATTCAGCAATGTCAGACTTCTATAAAGGATTAGAATATATTAAATAATTATTCCAATTTCTTTAGGAATACAAACCATCTCTCAAATTCCCTTTTAATTTTAACATATTTATTATTTATATTAATATTTATTATTTCCATCTTGAAAATAAGCATATTTTAGATGAGTAGATTATATGACTAAGCTTTTAATTCTTCACACTGGGTAAATCCTCAAAGACAGAAGAGTATGAATCTTAAAAGATTAATTTAATGTACAATGAAAGGCAAAATGTACTTTCTTCAATTTTTTGCTGAATTGACTTGCATTACTAATTTTCATATATCTTGCTTCTAGATCTGATTAATTTGCTCTTATATAGGAAGTCAATAACTTAGTAAACAAAATTAACTAAAAGAAGCCAAAGTCAATGAGTGAAGTTATGAACTTTGGTCATGGAGAATATTTTGATTGCTTCATCACATTGAACTTCCCACACCACTACCACCCTACTACACACAATTGTCATAAAATTTTCAGACTAGTTTCCACTTCCAAGATGAGAAACAAGATATTTATATGATAACACATCTACCAAAGTAAGAATTAATCACATTTTAGCCAAAGAGAATGGAAAAGATTGCAAAATCTTTGGAGCATGTGGATGGCATGGCTATTTATACCTCAAAAAGTTTTTGTAATTGTCATTGAAACATTAATAGAAATAGAGTGAGATAGATACAGGGAGCCAGATAGCTGACAGTTGTAGTTACTCAGAAAAATAAAGATCAAGGTAATCCACATTAGGGTGATGATGCTGGAGATGAAGAAGAAGGGTATTTAATATGAACAATGGTAATATTGTTAAAACTTGCTGATTCTTTTTTATGTGGAAATAGGATGGAAACAGGAATATGAAGTAAACTTGCTTCTAGATTTCTGGCTTGGGAAATTGAGTAACAACTGGATAAATTTCTAAAATAAATAATTCAGGAAATGAATCCATTTTTAGAATACCCACATTTACTTTCTTTTCCTCTTATCATTAATTCACAATGTTTATTAAGCACTTCTTGGAAGCATGTTTAGATCCATAAAGGGAAAATAAAATAAAATATGTTGTCCTTTGATTCAAGCTGTTTTCTATTTAATTATAGTGATAAAGTAAATAATAAAAGAGCATGTTTCATAAAGTAAATTGTAGTAAATGTTATTTTAAAAGGTCAGATAAATCCTTACAAGAGTTCAGGGAGGAGAAGCGGTAATTTAGGGGAAGACTTTGTAATCTTATTCTGTTAATGGCGAGGTACTAAGTGTTTTAGCTTTGTAAGCCAAGAGGCAAAATAAAGACTGTTATGTAGCTATGTATGTATCAACTGAAGAAAACAAATTTCCACAAATAACTTATTGTTAAAATCCAAAATCCTCATGGTATTAGTAATTGTAGGCTGCCATAACAAAATATCACAGACTGGGTTGCTTAAAAAATAGAAATTCATTTTCTCACAGTTTGGAGTCTGAGTACTGGCAGGTTGGTTTCTCCTTAGTCTTCTCTCCTAGCTTGCAGATGGCTGTCTTCTGCCTGTGTCTCCTCATGACCTTTCACTGTAGGCTCACACCCTTGGTGTCTCTTCCTTTTCTTAGAAGGACACAAATTCTATGTTATTAGAGCTCTATCTTTATTTACTTATTTAACCATATTACCTGCTTAAAGACCCTACCTTATCTCCAAATACAGTCACATTGGGGGTTATGGTTTCAATATTAGAATTTTGAGGAAACACAATTCAGTACACAACAACAGCAATGACAACAATAATGACCGAGCAAAAACTCTGTAATACAAGCCTGCCAATGGGAGGAACAGGAGTATTGGGGGGAGGGATAACATTTTTTCTCAATTACAGTTCAAAGTTAGTGTTTCCTATATTGAAAATTGATTGCAAAAGTTAATCTGTTAACACTCATCTGTAGTGAGATTCTGTTTTTAATCTTTACAAATATCTTTTCACGAATAAGTTACACATGTAATACTCGAAATGCCAAATTATTCTGGTCTCATTGAGATTCATCATGTGAAAGGAAAGAAGGAAGAAAGAAAGGCAAGCAAGCAGGAAGGCACAGAAACAGAAGAACATGATATTTTTATCAAGCAATTTTTCTCCTGTCTCACTGCAAGCACCATTGAGTCTGCATTGTTAGAACTACTAGCAGAATAATGAAAGTGAATACATTATCTAATATAATTAAATTACTAGGACTTAAACGGATGACCTGACTCCAAATGTATTATAAGTATAAATTAAGAGAGGTAATATGTAATAAAATTGATTAGAGTTAGAATGTGAATTAATATATAGTTCTCATCTGATCCCAAATGTATCGCTACACAATATTTCTGTCAGGTGATCTTCTCAATGAATATACCTGATTAAATGAATTTTTAATGTCCTCTACTCTTTTCCTTTTATTCCATTCCATTTTATTCTTGTGCTTATAAAAATGAACTTGTTTTTTATTCTTAGTCCATTTTTATTTAGGTAAAGTTTTTTTTTTCACATTGCACTAGGTACATTAAGTAAAGTTACATTAAGTAAAGGTTTCTTAATGTAATTTAGCAATTTAGTTTTTATTTCCACTTTGCAACCCCCCCAAAAGTTCAAAAGTTACATAATCTACAACATTTACCATAAGCACAATGGAAGTTGGGGTAATGAGTAAATGAGAGAAATAATGTGGCTGAATACTCTATGAAGTGATTATTTCACCTTGATTTTTATTGACAGAAAATGCACCAAGGAAAAAAAAGCACACAAAATGTGTGCCACGGGGGCTATCGCTAACATAATTTTTACTTTTAATCAAAAATAAATTATACTCCTAATGTTTTACTGACTACTAAATCAAAACATGTTTTTAAAAAGTAATAAGAATAATGTATTCCACTAACATTTTTCATACTGCAATGTATTTTTCAATATTGTAGCCCTATTTTTAACAACCAAATGCTTTTTATTGAAATCTGCAGTTGCCCACTATCATAGTCAGTAAAACTCTTGTTAGTTTACTGTGAAATGTATTATACTGATGGCAGCTGCAAACCACCTGGAGCAGCCACTGCCATTATGCCTGCTACAGAGGGAGGCATGGCTGGGGCTGCATGCTCCATGGAGTTGGCGGGATCCAGGGAAAAGAGGGAATCCTGTCCCTTCTGAGTTGGGATGGGAGTTCCCTGGGTGTCACGAAGCTGCCCAAGCCATGGCTGTGGACCTGGGCATCCCTGTGCTCTTGGACCCCAGGAACAGGTTGAAGCCCAGCCTTCCCATGTGCAGTTGCAGCTGCTCACGTCAGGGTTGCACACCTGGAACTCCAGTCCATGGAGCAGACAGAAATACTGCCCTCCTAAACACAGCTGCAGACACCCAAGTTGTGGCTGTGGACCTAGGCATCTCTGCACTTTTGGAAGCCTGGGAAGGTCCCCTTTGCCCTTGGAGGCTCAAAAGTGCCTGCTCAGAGTGTCTGGCTTCTCCCTGTTGTCAGAACCCATTCTAATCTCTGAGAAAAGTTAGGGCTGAGTCCAGGCACTGTAGCAGCCTGGCAGAGTGTGCACATGCCCAAGGCGGTGCTGACATGCCAGCCACCTGTTGCTTCAGCTCCCGCTGCCTCAGCTCCCTCTGGACTCCTATGCTGAGGAGCATAGGAGTGAAGTTGAGGTGGTGCTCTGGGCAACTCAGTGCTGGCCTGCAAGTGTTCCTTGCCCTGAGCTAGGGCTTTGACTTCCTCTTTGGGGCACTGTGGTTCCTGGTATCTCCAAGTTCCTGGATGCCACCATGTTCCCTGGTGCCAGTCATTGAAGCTACTTGCACTGCACTTGGTTTGCTATAGTTTCACAGATAGCTGTTACCCATTCTGACACCTGGAGCTGACCACCCTGTTGCAGCAACTGGCATGTCTGCCTGTACAATGGCCAGATCCCATACTTGCTCACACACCCTTCACTGCCCCATGCCTGACTCACCTTTTCAGGCATGGAATCCTTTATGATTTATAATACAATTGTGAATCTCTTTACTGAAAAGGTTGGAAGAAAACTATATGTCATACTACAGTATTTCACTTCAACTAGGGACATGTAAAACTTTCCACCATTGCTAACATTTATTATTTTATGACATATCATGGAGAACTTCCAATCATTAGAGATAAAACTAAATAATCACTGAAAATTATATTGCTGAAATGTTTAAGTGGAGACATTATTATGTGATGCAAGTTATTATACAAGAGCATAGTCCTTTGAAACTTAAAATATTGTAATTCCATTTGCATTTATAATTTATAAATTTAAATTTATAAGAAAATACAAAAGTTCAACAGAACTTTAGAATTCTGAAATATAAAACATATTAAGACTTAATAAATGACTATACTTAGAATGTATAGTTCTTTTTTTTCTCAATAAAGATTTATTACTTTAAAAATGCCATCACCAAACCCTGAGGCACTCAGGACTCTGACCGGTGCAGCCATGACCTCTGAAACCAGAACACATGGAAGCAGCAGCAGCTGAGTTACCAACTCAGGTCTTGGCCTGCCTGGCTTTGCTGGCGAACTCTTCCACACCCTTCAAGGCCCTGCTCAAATGTCTCTGTCTTAGGCTGACGCAGCTGCTGCCCTTCTGTGGCCACACAGAGCTCCCTTTCACGGATGATGGCTCCTGCAGGGAGTGCCCTCAGTGCCCCGCACAAGGCCAGGCACGCAGTGGTGCACAGGAACGTCTGCTCATGTCCACCCTAAGGCCGACCAAGGAACCACGGGGTTCGGTCCTGGTCCTCACATCCTCCTCCGCATCCTGCCCTTCTTGGAGAGGGCACCCCGGCCGAAGGCACCCTGCTGCAGCTCCTGGGCGCGGCGGCGGTTGCGAGCGGAGAGCTGCTTGAGGCCACCGCGCTGCAGGAAGCGCAGCTTCCAGGCCCGGCGCTGCCGCTTCCGGATCTGCTGCTTGGTCTTGAGTTCCGGGGGACGCGGCCTGCAAGGGTGCCTGGGGCGCGGGGCTGGGATGCACCTCGGCCACGGCCTCACTTCCCACCTCCGCTCCGGGCCTCACCGGTCAGATGCCCCTTCCTCATCGGAGTCACGATCATCAATTTTCTGTTTCTGATTCCACTTCTGATAGACGTCTCTCTTGCAGGAGCTGCTGATGTAGCGGCCGCTCTCTGTCTTTTTTTTTTTTTTTTTTTTTTTTTTT
>NW_016108297.1:127686-131341 GCF_001604975.1 Cebus imitator
ACAATTTGAAATCCTAAATGCTTTTGTAATGTTATTCAGTCTTTTTTATAATCAGTAAAGGATATATAAACAGAAATAATACTTTCTATTGTAGAGTTTTAGCATATTTGTTTATTGCCTAATAATATTATTTCCATATTTCTATACTTAGTTGTATAAATTAAAAAAACTTATTTGTTAAATTATGTTACATTATTAAATAGTCTTGATTTTATACGATAATTAAATTTCTATATTTTAAAGCTTATAATGTGGTATTCCATTATATTATTTTCATACTACAATAGAATGTGATATAAATTAGGCCCGATATAAATAATTGGTCAGTAGATAAATGCCAAACTTACATGATTTCACTTATATTCATGTTACCCTCATTTTAAATTTTTTATTAATTTTTAAAAGCTTAATATTGTGGAAATTACTTAAGTTTCTCAATGACATCTGCAAGTATTTTCTTCTAATTATGAAAGTAACATGTTATTTAAAAAAAATTATACCTTATAAAAATCTACACAAAAATTAATCTCTACCTAAATACAACTGCTATTAGTACTTTTTACTTTTAACGTTTTCGTTAAATTATGTGGGCTTTTGTCATTTTATATGTATTTATACCACTTTTCTTTTTTAATAATAGATTACAAGAAAGAATATGACAGGCTCTAATTTTTTCTACATAGTGCTCTATAGTGAGTTCTACACGATACACTGTCACTTACATCTCAACATTTACTTGCAATCTTATTTCCCAGTATTCTTTTCATGTATTCAGTACTCCATGTTAATTAGAACTTATTCTTCAATCAACTTTAGATATTCTCCACCCTGTATTTCTAAACCATGACCCATGGCACACTGTTTTGTTTCTAAGATGTCTGTTGCAAAGAGTTACAATTATCATTATAATGTGGAATTTTACATAATCCCACAACATAAAAAAAGGGCAATTGTTCATTCAGAAGATTGAAGCTGTGTAATGACAGCTGAGAATCATTGTTTCATAGTGTCATTCTTCTATTATCCTAGATAAACTATATTCAAAATGAAACACTTTTTTTTAACATTTACTCAAGGCGTGGTAATATGCTAAGCATTTTATGGAATGAAGTTTTATGATTTATAAATATAAAAATTGCAGGATGAGTTATTTATTTACAAGAAGAGTTATTTTGTCAGTGATAATCTGTTTTTGCCATATTTGCACATATAATAGTAATATGGATAGTCTTGAATTACTAAGGTCTAAATAAAGGTGACAAAAAGCAGCACATACTCAATATGTTCACCCCCAATATGGCTTGTACCTCCAAGCACAAAGAAAGCCTTTGGGAGCAATATAAGCTCCACTTGTTTGCAGGTTTCCTGGCTTTAGGCAGGGGGAAATTTTTAAGGCATTCATTTAAAATTTTTTTAATTGGTTTGAGAAGAAGGGCTTCTACATGGAAGTGTGACAAATTATTATAAACATGATGGCTTAAGACAACATGAATTTATTATCTTCTAGTTCTGGAGGTCAGAATCTAACTTTGACTCTCTTGCCTTCCTTTTATGCATTTAAGGATCCCTGTGATTACATAATCCAGGATAATCTACCTATCTTAACATCTTTAATCACATTCTCAAGATTACCTTTGTCTTATAAAGCAGCTATTCACGGGTCTGGAGATTCAATTATGCACATATTTGGGGGGAGTTATTATTCCTACCAAACCAACTGAATTATGTAATTATTCATTAGACAATGTGGATCTCTGAAAATTACTGCTAAGCAACATCATCTGAATGATGGGTGTGCATTATTTGCTTTAACAAAAAGAAGGCAACAGAAAAAATACAACGTGGCCTTCGATTTAACTTATGAAATTTTATAAATAAATTCTAGGTAACACATTATTCTTGGTGAAAACGAACATAACACATTATTTAGAGAATTCTATTTGTCTATGTTATTTGTATTTTGTGGGTCAGTTATATCAAATACCTGCATGCTTAAATGAAAAGTAAAACTTAGATTCGAGCTTGTTGTGAATTTTAGCATGTCATTTAGTGAGAAACATGAGAGTTCTTTGATGAAATGGCATTAAATTGTAAGTAAGGGATTGTATTGGCCGTATAAATTGTGACAGGGGCCAGTTTAATTTTCCGGGGTTACATATGAATGAGAAAATGGGTGTTAGCATTTTTATAAGGTCACAAAGTGTCTGTTGTTGAATAATGACTATGAATAAATATCCTATCAACAGAATTTTAATCGTCCTCCTGTTCTACTTTGAAGGAATCACTTTAGTAATGGATAGGTACTTACTACTTATCATTTCATTGCAGGACTCACTTTAAAACAGCTGACCATTTAACAGCCAGCTTATATTTTAATTCATTTGATATTAAAAAGTAGATTATCTCTTTGTTGCCTTTTTGTCATGAATCCCTTGCTATGACTGACACAACTGTATAAGTAAAATACAATGTGATGAACATACATCAGACAGAACAATAATTAATAAACTAGGATTATTACATCATGTTTTTGTATGTGAAATATTATATTATGAACTGTAAATCCTACTTTGTCTGATGTTGTGCTGGAAGACAATGTCCAAGGGATCAGTTAAAGAAGAACAGAAAGTGAGCTCTATGGCTATAGAACTTAGAGAGGATAGATTTTTTTCTACAAGTGCTGCCTCAGATGCAGAGTCAGGTACTAAAGTACTTGTTTAGAAAGACCTTCACTACCTAATACAGCTCAGACTGAACTGGCTGATAATTACATTTAAACTTGGAGAACGAGGATATAGAATATACTCTTATTTTCGAGGAAGATATAGTTAAATACTTTTTAATATTAAAACTGTAAGTTAATGATACTCTATTGAAGCTATGTAAATGTTATAAACACAGAAGCTAATTTTACATGTTACAATTGTAAAGAAATCCAATGTCAGTGTTTACATATCAATGGTTAATATATGCAAATTGTAGATGCTTTTGGGAAAATGTGGTGATTATGATAGCTTAAAATTTTACCTTGATTTAAAACAAGAAAGACGAATGTATTAGACTGAAGTGACTTATCTCTAAAGTATGCATTTTATGATACATAAGGTTCACAGTCTTCTTTAGAATGTTGTAGACTTAAAAGCATTCACCTTTATTTTGCTATAAATTATTATAGAATATTATTGATATGATTTTTTATTTTATTTTAGCAGACAATCAAGCCTTCTATATATACAACAGCTTTTAAGTAAAATGGGTGAAAATGAGTACTTTTAAAAATTTGTTTGCCTTTTTATCCTCATTAACAATCATATCCCCTATTTTTTTCCTTCATTTTCAAAATAATAGAAAGGTCTGCCTTAATTGTCTTACAATTATCTTATTCTTTATCTTCTTAAGATATAGACCTTTCCTATTTGAGATTGACAAAAAATATTGAGATTTAACTAGTCCAGGAAAAAATAATAGTGTGCTAGCCTTTGGTCCCTGGGTATTTTCATTATTGCTTTTGCTTCTTCTGACTGACACTGACAATGCCCACTGACACTGTGCAGTCTTCACCAGGTCTTCTGGTCACTTCAAGTTTCTGGTCTATCAAGTCACAAGTGGGCTCACACACTGGCCTCTGGCTCTTTGCTTATGTTTTCATCTATCA
>NW_016108297.1:132166-134523 GCF_001604975.1 Cebus imitator
ATTTAATAACTGGAAGACTACGGCAACGGGGTAAGGAGAGTATTTAGTTCTTCTAGGGCAAGATTGGAGTCAATATTGCCCTTACATCAGTAACTGCCCACGCTTACTCTGAATGATATACCAACTGAAATTAGTGATTTCCCTTTTGTGTACTAATTATAATTCTTTATATCTTATGTATGTTTTAATACACTTTCAGTTGTTCTCAGGTGAATGTTCAGAATGCTGACTCTCCCAAATAGCTGGAATTACAGGAAGGCACCACCACACCTGGACAATTTTTGTACTTTTAGTGGAGGTGGGATTAAGGGTTTAACCATGTTGGCCAGGCTGGTTTCAAACACCTGACCCCAGGTGATCTGCCTGTACCAGCCTCACAAGGTGGTGGGATTACAGGCATGAACCACCATGGAGGCTGAGGCAAGAGAATCACTTGAACCTGGGAAGCAGAGGTTGTAGTGAGCTGAGATCATGCCACTGCATTCCAGCCTGGGCAACAGAGCAAGACTCCATCTCAAAAAAACAACAACAGCAAAAAAGAATGCTGACTCTCACATCTCTGGTGCTCTTCCTTTGCCAAATGCCTGGTCTAAAGTGCTTAAGAATTCCTAATGACACACTAGCCATCAAATAAATATGGAAAACATTCCATATATAACATCCCTTTTATGGAGGTTTATAACATACGTTAGAATTGAAAATCCTCTAAACCAACCTGTGGTAAAGAAATCTGCCTAACTTTGTTTTGCACTCTATATTTCTCTCAAAATTATTTTATCCTAGCATCTTTTGTTCCCCAAATAATGTCTCATACAACTAGGATTCTATAGAACAAATTCTAAGAAATAGTGCTTTCACAAGTAAATTGAGATGCTTAATTTAGGGGGAAGAAAAAACTTGAAACAGGCAATGGAATAATGAAGACTGTAGAAGAGTAGCATGACCAGCTGGAAAAACACATTCAATTTTGTCATTTCTTTGCGGGTTTTGCCCTGCTGCTGCCTAGCAGATGTCAAAATGAGCAGTAAAACCACACTGGTATACATGGGTTCCTTAATGACAAGTTCTTGCTTCCTAAGACTAGAGCAATATAATCAAAATAGAAGTTAAATTTTTTTTTTAATTTTAATACAAAGCAACAGTTCCGCAAACTGTACAGTATAATAACTTACCCCGAAAACCTGAATGAATTTGTGCATATTTTTAACAGCAACTTAAAGCAAGAAAAAATTCACTTGATTGTATCTGTTTATCTCATGCTGTAATGTCATAGTTGCTCATAAATAAAAGCATGATATTTTATTAATCAAACCACTCTACAAAAATTAAAAATGCATGAAATAGAAATAAAAATTTTCAAAACAAAAGGACTGTAATTTATTAATTTAATACAATAATTTAAACACTTTCTAAACTTTCTTATTTCAAAGAGTAAAGTTATACTTATTGATCTTCTGAGCAGTTGATCTGTGGCCTTCAAATTTTATCCTATTATGTCATCTTAAACATGCACATTACAAGGTCATCCTTTTGGTGATGCCTATTAGTTCCATCTCTTTGCAGAACAATGCATTACAATGAACTCATGCTATCATTTCACCCCCAAGGACTGTCTGCTTTATGAACTCTGCTTTGAAGCCAACATCTTCATTTCCTTCTTTTTTTCCACAAATTCAAAACTTAATTTAAAGTAGCAAAGACAGATTAAGCTATTTTCTTTTTAACTTACATTCTCATTAATATTTTCATTTTTTGAAATTAGTTACTTATCCAAAGTATGAAAATTTTGGACAATGGCAATCTTTCAAGGGAAGAGCAGAGTGATTCCTTTTAATTCATTTTTATTTTTGATTCCTGTCTCTTCAGAATTTTAGTCACAACTTTTTGTAGTCTGGTAAGCAATACTGTAGCTAACATGTGATTTATTCTGGTGTGTATTCTGACTTACTAATCAAAGAGTATCCTTTAAAATTACTGTTATATGACATTTAACATCCAAAATTATACTTTGCAAGTTATTCTTCAATATACCACCATGAATTTTGCATTCTGAGATAACTTTCCTTCTTTCCATACATCTCAATTCCATTTAATCCATCAGTCATGAAATAAATTTACCCTGATTACTGTCACACATTTCTCTAGGTGCAGGGATATCAGAAATAATTAAATCTCCTAGTGCCTCTAAGGCTCTCCAGGTTATAAAAAATAGATTGATGTGTAAATAAATAAATGCAATTTTATGTAATGAGTTCTAAAACAGATATATAAATTTAATATTGGATCACAGAATTGGAAAACCCTATAGCACTTTCCCTAAGGAATAGTTATCAAGAAGAGGGCAGAGTAGACTAAAA
>NW_016108297.1:136343-140459 GCF_001604975.1 Cebus imitator
TCAACTTATCTAAAAACAGTTTTGCATTTTATAAAATAGTTTTGCTCCGGTTCTGGCTCTAGGCCAGCACAATATCACATATGTAACAATACAATGCCCATCAATGGTAGACTGGATTAAGAAAATGTGGCACATACATACCATGGAATATTATGCAGCCATAAAAAAGGATGAGTTCATGTCCTTTGCATGGACATGAATGAAGCTGGAAATCATTATTTGCAGCAAACTGACACAAGAACAGAAAACCAAACACAGCATGTTCTCACTCATAAATGGGTGTGGAACAATGAGAACACATGGACATAGGGATAGGAACATCACATACCAGGTTCTGTTGGGGGGTTGAGAACTAGGGGAGGAATAGGAGAGGGTGGGGGCATAGGGGAGGGATAACATTAGGAGAAATACCTAATGTAGATAACCGGGTGATGGACGCAGAAAACCACCATGTCACGTTTATACTTATGTAATAAACTTGCCTGTTCTGCACATGTAACCAAGAACTTAAAGTATCTAATAATTAAAAAATGAAATAAAATGAGAGCTGCATAACTTTATCACTTTCAAACATTATGCCAATGTCTTAGATCACTCCCAACTTAGAGAAGGAAGGTTAATTTTTTGAATCATCACTGTGATTACCATTATAATATCAAATTCAGTACTTCTATCATTTAGTTATGTTTGATTGGATGATGATATAATATTTATATTATGAGAGCTTTATAAATTTGTATAAACCTTTTACATCTTTTTTATTCTAAATGGCTATGACTGTTTTTATGATAATATACAAAATATATATTACAAAATTTAAATGAACAAAAACAAAGTATTTCTCTCTTAATACTGGTCTTAAGAAACAATATCTTTGGGACCAATTCACAGAATGATTTTGCACTAGCTTTGGTCTCCTTTGGATGGTCTTTCTCAGTTTTGCCCTTGGTTGGTTTATTCCCACGGTCACTATTAACTCATCGTATTTACTCTGTTTACAAAACATAGCACATTTTAGAACCATCTTATTTATACACTTGTTCAATTTTGTCCCTCATTATAATATAAGCTACCCAAGAAAAAGGCTGACTGTTTTTGTTTACTACCAGGCCCCCAGCATTCTCCATGATATCTGATAAGGATATCAGTCAGGATATCCTTATCTAGTAAAGATAATATAAATATTTGTTTAGTGAAATTATGTATTTATGATGCTAAGATATTTTAGTTTGAGCTGTCTACTATCTGCCTTGTCTTACTAAATATAGTTTCATATTTCTTTCTGCCACAAATGCCTCTGTTTTATACGGAAGATTAACTCATCTATACACCTAATATAGGATGGTTTTAGGTAGAAAATGTGGATTCTACAGTTAAAAGTCTCAATTTCTTGGAGATCTTTCTTTCATATTTGTTTTCTAAAAGTAGACACCAGACTGCATCCTCTGGTATCAAGCTTCACTTGATACCAAGTTACTGATATCAAGTTACTGTTCTAACTTGATTTCTGAAGGGTTTCTCACTTTTTGGCCAATTCAGNAGTAGTTATTGTGAGGAGAATGGGGCAGCCATTTCAACTTATCTAAAAACAGTTTTGCATTTTATAAAATAGTTTTGCTCCGGTTCTGGCTCTAGGCCAGCACAATATCACACATATACAGGGTTTGTGATCTGTGGTAAGTAAAGAATGTCACTTTATGACAGGCCAGGAACCCCAAGTTATCTTGGAACCTCAAGAGGAGAGGAATTCACCTAACTCAGATATTTGATGGTACAAATCCACGGCTTGGCTTTAACGTCTTATCTGAGATTCCTTCTGTGGAAAAAAGTTCCATCAAAGCCAGCTTAAAAGATTTATGTGAAAAATAATTATTCTTGCTGCGTTTATACAAATAATCTGGCCGGCCAGGCATGGTGGCTCACGCCTGTAATCCCAGCACTTTGGGAGGCCGAGGTGGACAGATTACAAGGTCAGGAAATCGAGACTATCCTGGCCAACATGGTGAAACCCTGTCTCTACTAAAAATACAAAAATTATCTGGGTGTGGTGGCGAGTGCCTGTAATCCCAGCTACTTGGGAGGCTGAGGCAGGAGAATTGCTTGGACCCAGGAGGTGGAGGTTGCAGTGAGCCAAGATTGTGCCAGTGCACCCCAGCCTGTTGAAAGAGTGAGACTCCATCTCAAACACACAATCTGGGCAGGTATAATAAAGCAAATTGGTCCTATCATGAATTGTCCTCAGTAAAATTGGGAACTGGAGAGAGAAAAGTTATATTTAAAAAAGTATGGTACACCTGTTGGTAACTCTAGTTGTTGTATTTGACCGGAGCGTAGAAAGTTACCACAAGACAAAAGTATGCCAGATTGCAGGGTCATTTATTATGCCGGCGACCACAGAGGACTCACGTCTCTCCAACCTGTGGTGGCAACAGGAGGGTGCCACGATGTTTTTATACCCGAAAAACCACCTTGGGAGTGGGGGTGAGGGGTGGGGATGGGGATGAAAAGGCTTCAGACATTCCGAGGGCTAGTGGATTCTGTAAATTACCTCCTGGGCAGAGATGAGGGTGGGGGTCTCCGGACATTCCAAGGGCCAGGGGACTTTTGTCATTCCGTTTGTTACTTAAGTGGTTTACAGAAGTCAAGATAAACATTTGTTTACACATTATCTGGTTAAGGTGGAAATCACAGACCTTAGTTACTTATTACAAGCCACAGGAGCCAGGATGGAACTAGCTTGGGCTGCTTAGTCTGGCAAATGCCGGTAAGCAAAGGCTAGCAATTCTGGCAGTTACTGATAAGAAAAGGTAAGCAGAGCCGGGCGCGGTGGCTCAAGCCTGTAATCCCAGCACTTTGGGAGGCCGAGGCGGGTGGATCACGAGGTCAAGAGATCGAGACTGTCCTGGTCAACATGGTGAAACCCCGTCTCTACTAAAAATACAAAAAATTAGCTGGGCATGGGCATGGTGGCGCGTGCCTGTAATCCCAGCTACTCAGGAGGTTGAGGCAGGAGAATTGCCTGAACCCAGGAGGTGGAGGTTGCGGTGAGCCGAGATCGCGCCATTGCACTCCAGCCTGGGTAACAAGAGTGAAACTCCGTCTCAAAAAAAAAAAAAAAGAATAATTCCTGCAAAGCTGGCTGCTCAGGAAACAGGAGTTTTATTATTACTCAAATCAATCTTCCTGAGCATTCAAGGATGAGCGTTTTTAAGGATAATTTTGTGGGTGGAGTGCCAACGAGTTGGGAGTGCTGATTGGTCAGGTTGGAGATGAAATCATCGGGAATCTAAGTTGTCCTCTTGTGTTGAGTCAGTTCCTGGGTAGGGCCATCAGATCAGATAAGCCAGTTTATTGATCTGGGTGGTACCAGCTGATCCATCAAGTGCAGGGGCTGCAAAATATCTCAAGCACTGATCTTAGGATTTACTGTAGTGATGTTATCCCCAGGAGCAATTTGGGAAGGCTCAGAATCTTGCAGCCTCCAGCTGCATGACTCCTAAATCATAATTTCTAATCTGTGGCTAATTTGTTAGTCCTGCAAAGGCAGTCTAGTCTCCAGGCAAGAAGGAGGTTTGTTTTGGGAAAGGGCTGTTAGCATTATTAACTAGTTCCCTCAGCCATAAACATCTTGTGACCAAGAGTGCCCAACCCCCTGGGAATGTAATCCAGCAGGTTTGGCTTTTTCTGGTCTTTATTCAAGATGGAGTCACTCTGGCTAGGATGCCTGACACAGGTGCACACAGACTGATATTGTTGTATTTGACCGAGTGTAGAAAGTTATCACAAGACAAAAGTATGCCAGATTGCAGGGTCATTTATTATGCCGGCGACCACAGAGGACTCACATCTCTCCAACCTGTGGTGGCAACAGGAGGGTGCCACGATTTTTTATACCCGAAAAACCACCTTGGGAGTGGGGGTGAGGGGCGGGGATGGGGATGAAAAGGCTTCAGACATTCCGAGGGCTAGTGGATTCTGTAAATTACCTCCTGGGCACAGATGAGGGTGGGGGTCTCCGGACATTCCAAGGGCTAGGGGACCTTTGTCATTCCTTTTGTTACTTAAGTGGTTTACAGAAGTCAAGATAAACATTTGTTTACACATTATCTGGTTAAG
>NW_016108297.1:142125-144179 GCF_001604975.1 Cebus imitator
TGTGAATTGTTTTCTCTCTTATATTAACTGTTCAAATGTTTTTAAAAACTGTGGCATACACAAATTTGTATATTTAAATATAAATATATATACTTAACAGTGAATATAAAAATGTATAGAAATGTAGAAAAATATTTCAAAATGGAGATTTTTGAAGTTTGTAATTTACCACTCTTTTTCTAAAATAAAAAAAGGCATTTTATCTACATCTGCAACAACAGATGCAAGTATTAATAAAGATCCTCCCAGCCTCACTTCAGTTAATGCGTTTAGGCATTTATGTGAGAAAAAGCATACATCAGAATGAGGAGAATTTGGTTTTTCACTCATTTTGTTTAAATGTCTGTCATCTGCCTTTTAGCTCTTGAATCAGTGTGTAAATGTAATGAACAGGTATACATGCTCAAGTGTACCAGAGGCAATAAGAAATAAGAATATTTTAAAGTAAAAAAAAATACAATCAAGTGACTGTGAAATTAGCTCTTCACCTTCCCAGTGAATCTTAATCTTTAAATACTTAATCTTTAATACTTTAATATATTTAATACTTAATCTTTAAACAGAGACAGTCATTTGATATATCTTTTTCCTGTTGAGTGAGAGCATACTGCTATGTATTGGCAAATATAGAGAATAAACACTGAGACACTGATATTTTTCTTAAGTAGAAATTACAATTTATTTACAACAACTTCACAAATAACTTTATTAAATAGTTAAATTTTCTTATGAGCTTATTAAATCAATACTACAAAGCTTGGATGCATTTAGATGCAATCACACACTTATTTATATCAAGAAATATATGAGGTGCATATCATCACTAATTACATTTTATAAAATAAATTAAAGAAATAGAATCTTGGTGATATTAAGTAACTTAACTTTTTTCAGTTTACTCAATTACAAACTTCCAGTAACCCATCATTTTAATCATCAATTGAACATTGTCACTTTTTTTGGTAATTTTTTTTGTAATATTTTTGTAATTTTACATAATTCTATTCCATATACTTCCCTCTTGGTGATACATTTTGTATGTTTATATTATTCAATAAGTATTTCAACATGTATTTACTAAGTACCTGTTCTATGTCAGGCATATTTTAGATGCTGATGATACAGCTGATACAGCTACAAAAAAGGATGCTGGCTTTACCACCTTCAGTCTTTTCCTCTGGAAAACTACTCTTCTTCTAAATAAGAAGTATACCCTCCCGTTGATTACCTCTATTAAATATATATATATATATATATATATATTCCCATTATGGCATCATCTTCTGCTATCCATCCCTCTTAAATTCTGAGTTATTGCAAACAAGAAATACAGGTCCATCCATATGTCTCTACTCCAGATCACCATCTTTCAATTTTACACACTCTCCTTCTAGGCCTTGATGAGCCAGCCAAAACATTTGCCACTGCTTATGATTCAATGCATATTCTTTTCTTTTTTCTTTTAAGTTCAGGGGTAGAAGCACAGGTTTGTTACACAGGTAAAACTGTGTCACAGGGCTTTGCTATACAGATTATTTCATCACTCAGTTATTTTTCCTGATCCTGTCCCTCCTCCCATCCTCCATCTTCAGAAAGACCCCAGTGTGTGTTGTTCCCCTCTATGTGTCCATGTGGTCTCATCATTTAACTCCCACTTATAAGTGATAACACGTCATATTTGGTTTTCATTTCCTGCATTAGTTTGCTAAGGATAATGGCTTCCAGCTCCATCCATGTCTCTGCAAAGAACATAATCTCTTTTTTTTATGGTTGCATAGTATTTCGTGGTGCATATGCAGAACACTTTATTGAATACAGTCTATCATTGATGGGCATTTAGGTTGACTCCAGGTTTTAGTTATTGTGAATAGTAAAGCAATGAACATACACGTACATGTGTCTCTATAACAGAATGAGTTATATTCCTTTGGTTATATACCCAGTAATGGGATTGCTGAGTCAAATGGTATTTTTGTTTTTAGGTCATTGAGAAATTGGCACACTGTCTTCCACAATGGCTAAACTAGTTTCCAGTGCCACCAACCGTGTAAAAG
>NW_016108297.1:145271-147118 GCF_001604975.1 Cebus imitator
GTCAGGTAGTGTGATGCCTCCAGCTTTGTATTTTTGCTTAGGATTGCTTTGGCTATTTGGGCTCTTTTTTGGTTCCATATGAATTTCAAAATACTTTTTTCTACTTACGTGAAGAATGTCTTTGGTAGTTTAATAGGAATAGCATTGTGATTCAATGAATATTCTAAATTCAGGTTTTCTTTCTATTCAAAGTGAATTACCTAGTCAACGTACGATGTTTTCTCCTTTGGGAAAATTTCTCCTTGCCATGGTATTTCAAAGCCATTTCCTGTACCAAACCAAAACATTTATGAACCAAGCTATGAATTCTTCCTGTTTTATTAGGTGATCATAGGGAGCCTCCTATGGCATAAATGCAAGTATTCTCCGAGATTAACTACAGAGGTGATTGAAATGATTGTTCTGTGCCACCTGCACATATAGCTTTCTTATGTCATCTAGTACTGCTCAGGTGATATCCAAGATATACCACTGCTATCTCAAAATGGATTGTTCAACTGTTGCTGGGCCTGTATGCCCTGTGACTTAGTGGATCTGACATTAACCAGCTGATTATGGGCAGCTCTGGCCATCTGGTTATACCGTGGTTAGACACTCTGTCTTTACCAAGGTCCAGGAGAATCCCAGTAGTTTTCTGAAAGTTGTGTAATTCTCTGATACACATAACACAGTTCCATTACAGAACTCTAGGGAGCTTCACTGCAATTCCTTTATTGATGCCCTAATACCATAGGGTCATATTGTATCATATTGCCCAAAGTAGCAGGGTATTTTGTACCATAACCTGCTCATGCTATACAGCCTCTAGATGCTATTCAAATCTGGTAGTCATCTTGTCTATCAATCAGAGTAGTATTCCAAGTGTAGAGTATGCTGCCTCCAGAATACGGATAGGCCTACAATGCATTGTGCAGCTTTCTTATGCTCTCTGGTATAGGGCAAGCACATGCTTTGAAGGGCACGTTTCCACAAAGGCCACTGATGTATTAGCCATTTCTTTCTCATCTGGCATTATTAGATTAATGCAATTGATACAATGGAACAGGGTAATATTCTGCAAAACATCCAGTAGTTCTAGGTCTCTTTAGATTATAATAAAGGAAAGAAGAGTTATCATAGCCCTGTGTGAAGGCTATAAATATATAACATTGACCTTTTCACATGAATGCAAACTGCTTTTAATCCAAGTCAAAGCAAACTGTTTTTCTGTTTTTGGACAAAGATAATACAAACATATTTACCAGGTCAGTGGCTCATATCCTGTATGTTAGCCTATGTTAATCAGCTCTGTAGGTTATCTATCATCTGGCAGAACAGCTACAGCTGAGTTAAGTTTATTACTTGCTTGAGATTGAAGGAGTACACTGTCATCTTTGAATTCAGCTGGTCTTTGCACAGGCAAGGCTGGTGAATTAACAGGTGGTAAAATGAGGACATTTCACTTATATCCTTTATTTGAGGCCTTTAGAAATAGCACTTATTTCTGTCACCTATTTTAGAATGTGATATTTTTATATACTATCTAATATAATAAAAGAACAGTTTAAAAACTTTCAATTGGCCTTCCACACTAAGACAGTTTTCACCCCACCCAGGCCAAATAGCAAATGAAGGAATTGTGGAAGTATCAAGCATGTGAGTTAAAACTGTACATTTAGCAACCAGGGAAATGACCATTGGATTGTGGCCTTAGAAGCTTTGGACCCACTGTGAGGACCTAGGCTAGACACTATTTATTGCCTCACCCACACTTGTCTCCACTCTGACTGAGAGGTCACAATGACAGCTTGAATCCCTGGCTATCAACATTAGCTGAAGCCCTTGTCTAACGGTTTTGAAAAGATTTT
>NW_016108297.1:148355-156871 GCF_001604975.1 Cebus imitator
GCCTCTTTCGACAGCTAGCTAAGTTGTGACTACAAAGGAAACATTCTTGAAGGAAATTAAATGTGCTACTCCAGTGAACACATGCATGATAAGAAAGAAAAACAACCTTATTGCTGATATGGAAAAAGATGCAGTGGTATGAATGGAAGATCCAATGAGCTACGACATTCACTTAAGTCAAAACCTAATCCAGAGCAAGGCCCTAACTCTCTTAAATTCTATGAAGGCAAACAAATGTAAGAAAGCCGCCAAAAATTTTTAAAAATAAATAAATAACCTTTGAAGCAAACAGAGGTTGGCTTATAAGGTAGAAGTGAAGAAGCAATCTCCATCACATAAAAATGCAAGGTTAAGCAGCAAGTCCTGATATGGAAGCTGCAACAAGTTATCCAGAAGATCTTGCTAAGATAATTAACAAAGGTGGTTACACAAGGAAACAGGTTTTTAATGTAAACAAAATAACCTTTTATTGGAAGATGTTGCCTGCTTGGACTTTCACAGCTAAGAAGTCAATACCTATCTTCAAAGAATCAAAGAGAGAGGCTAACTCTTGCTTCAGGGTAATGCAGCTGGTGACTTAGAGTTGAAACCAATGTTCATTGAAACATTTCTGAAAAGTCTAGGGCACTTGAGAATTCTGATAAATCTACTCTGCCTCTGCTCTATAAATGGAACAACAAAGCCTGGATGATGTTTAATTTATTTACAGCATGGTTTACTGAATATTTTAACCCTGCTGTTGAGTCCTATTGCTCCTTTAGATTAGATTCCTTTCAAAAGAGTACTTATTATTGACAATGTGGCTCGCCACCCAAGAGCTCTAATGGAAATGCACAAGAGATTAATGTTGTTTCATCCCTGTTAACACAATACCCATTGTGCAGCACATGAATTGAGGAGTAATTTAACATTTAAATCTTATTATTTAAGAAATAATTCATTCAATGAATATGGACAAAGGAAACTGAAAACCTTCTGGAAAAATTCACCTTTCTAGGTGCCATTAATAACTTCCGTGATTCATGGGAGGAGTTTGGAAGAAGTTGATTCCAGTCCTCATGGATGACTTAGAGCACCTCAAGTGGAGGAAATATCTGCAGATATGGTGAAAATAGCAAGAGAACTAGGACTAACAGCAGAGCCTGCATATATGGCTAATTTTTTTTATTTCATGATAAAAGTTGAACTCATGAGAAATTATTTCTCATAGATGAGCAAAGAATGTGTTTCTTGAGATGGAATATATTCCTGGTGAAAATGCTGTAAACATTATTGAAATCATAACAAAGAATTTAAAATATTATTACATCAAATTAGTTTATAAAGCAGCAGCAGGATTTGAGAGGATTGACTCTAATTTTGAAAAATTCTACTGTGGGTAAAATGATGTCAAATACCATCATGTGTTATAAAGAAATCTTTCATAAATAGAGGAGTAAATCAATTTTGCAAATATCATTGTTGTTTTATTTTTAAAAATTGCCACAATCACCTCAACTTTCAGCACCATCACCCTGATCAACATCAATAATATTAGGACATGACGAAGACTCAGATTACTGTTAGCATCTTTTAGCAATGAAATAGATTTAATTAAGATATGTATATATTTTAGACATAATGTCATTGTGCACTTAGACTACAGTGTAGTTTAAACATAACATTATTTTTCTTTTTTTTAAATTTTAGTGTTAGAGAATACATATGCGGGTTTGTTACATAAATATACTGGTTTATAAGTGAAATGAACCAGGTGATGTGATAAATGATAACTTGGGGAGATATTTTAACTAAGAATTATTTCATATTAGTCAGGTTATCAATAATTATTGCTCAAGTTTTAGTAAATTAAAATATGCTTGAGGCCCACTGTCCAGTTTGATATTTACTCCTTCACATTTCCTTCATTCCATTTATAATCCCATGGAACAACCCCATACCATAGCTTCTTATCATAATTACTAAGACAGTAATAATACAGCATATGATTTACTTTAACTGTTAATGTTTTAGAATATTTTAATCTAAATTAACAGCTAATTATTTTTTGTATTTTTAGTAGAGATGAGGGTTTCATCATGTTGGCCAGGCTGGTCTCCTGACCTCCTGACCTCATGATCCACTCGCATCAGCCTCCCAAAGCACTGGGATTACAGACATGAGCCACCATGCCCAGCTTAGCTTTTTAAAGAAAACTCTTCTCCAACTTCCCTTTAAGCCACTGACATTCATTCAACCCTGGTCATGCTGTAGCCTCACAGCTCAGGGAGCCACATGTCATGTGCTTTAGCTCTCACAGGTCACTCAGAGGCAGAGCAAGAACAGAAAAAGCACTGGTTTCAGAGTAAAAGAAAACTCAGGTCCTATTCCCAGCACAGTCAGTCTCTAGATGTGTGAATTTCTGCATGATGTTCAATCTCTCTGGGTCTGTATTTCCATTTATTTCATAGAGTGGTCATGAGGATTCAGTGAAGTAATATATGCCAGGTGCTTAGGCAAGGGTCAAACATACAGCAAATAGTAGCTGTTGCCAATTTTCTTCTTTCCTTTGCCTGTATCCTGGGGGATTTTAGTTTGGAAATTTTATAGCATTTTTGATGCTATAAAATGATGAACCTGGGCCTCAGTGGATCTGTCAACACCTGGAAATTACATGCAAAGTTGGCTATGCTTTCAAGAAATTTCATTTCTAGAGAAAGTGTCTCTGTTAGTTTGCTGGGGCTGCTTTAACAAACTACCACAAACTGAGTGGCTTAAACAACATACATTTATTGCCACACAGTTTGAAAGCTAGAAGTCTGAAATCAAGGTGTAAGCAGGACTGGTTCCTTTGAGGGCTATGAGGGAGAACCTATTCCATCCTTCTCACCCAGCTTCTGGTAGTGCCAGGCCACCTTGGCTTATACATGGTGATCTCCTGTGTCTCCTCCATACATATTCATCTCTGTGTCCATATTTCCCCATTGTATAAGGACATCAGATATATTCAATTAGGGCCCACCCAAATGACTTTATTTTAAGTTAATCATCTGCAAAGTTTCTATTTCCAAATAAAGTCACATTCATAGACACTGGGGTTAAAACTTCAACATGTCTTTGGGGGAACACAATTCAACCCATAACAGAATCTAGCTTTAATTGAATTTGTAAAGGTGTCTGTGGCCGTTCCAAACACTAGGAACTATTGAGTGTAAAATCTACATAATGGTGTATCCCATACCAACCTAACCAACAAGCTTGTAGACTTGAGATGGGCCATGTTATGTCTTGAGTGCCAGATCATGGAGAAACACTAAAGTAATTCTTTTTTTAAAATATATATTTTATTGCATTTTAGGTTTTGGGGTACATGTGAAGAACATGCAGGATTGTTGCATAGGTACGTACATGGTCATGTGGTTTGCTGCCTTCCTCCCCATCACCTCTTTCTGGCATTTCTCCCCATGTTATCCGTCCCCAACTCCCCACCCCCCACTGTCTCTCCCCTAGTTCCCCCAGACAGACTTCAGTGTGTGACGCTCCGCTCCCTGTGTCCATGTGTTCTCACTGTTCAACACCTGCATATGAGTGAGAACGTGTAGTGTTTGATTTTCTGTTCTTGTGTCAGTTTGCTGACAATGATGGTTTACAGGTCCATCCATTCTGATGGGGTTGTTTAGGCATGCACTAATGGAAAGAAAGTATAGGATGTCTCTTTCTACATCAAACTTTATTCCAGTGGGAAACTTTATTCCATTGGTGTTTAGTTAAAATATTGCTGTGCTAAGAATTTCTCAAGTCTCACTCTAATAAAGTCTACAATCCAGTGAATGACACATACTCACCAAAAAACACATATGCATGCATAATTATAAATTGGGAAGAGTGTTAGAATAGAAAGAAACATGATTCTATAAAATTAAACAATTTGGCTTGACCAGGTACAGTGGTTAACATCTGTAATCCCAGCACTTTTGGAGGCCAAGGCAGGTGGATCACCTGAGGTCAGGAGTTTGAGACCACCCTGACCAATATGGTGAAACCTTGTCTCTATTAAATGGCGAAACACTGTCTCTATTAAAAATACAAAATTTAGCTGGGTGTGGTGGCAGATGCCTGTAATCCCAGCTACTCAGGAGGCTGAGACAGGAGAATCACTTGAACCCAAGAGGTGGAGGTTGCAGTGATCCAAGTCGTGCCATTGCACTCCAGCCTGGGTGACAGGGTGAGACTCTATCACAAAAAAATAAAAATAAAAATAAAAATTTGGCTTGACCTGGATTAGCCAGGGATGGCTTTAGTGAGGAAATGATGCTTCATCTGTGTTTGGAAAGATGAATTAAACTGCACCTTAAGGGAAGAGTATTCCAGGCAGAGAAATAGCCCATCCAAAGGCTCTGTGGTAGGAGAGAACATGGTGCACTGGGGAAAGGAGAAGAAAGCCAGAGAGTTGGCAGTGGGAGAATGGGAATGATGTGACATGAGGTTGAAGGGAAATTTGGGCATTGTGAGAAATTTAGGAACTTATCCTAGCAGAAACGGGACACCACTGAAAGGCTCCTCCCTTGTCCCCAACCTGTATATCAATCTATATTCCTAACTTGCTAGCACTCCAACATCTTGACATTCTTAGCCTTGATTCTTTAGAGATACTACTTTATTCTGGCTGTGTTCCCATTACTCTGGCTTTGCTTTTTCAACTTCACTTTTCTCTGTCTGCTCCTTTTTTTTAAGAGGAAGTTTCACTCTTGTTGCCCAGGCTGGAGTGCAATGACGTGATTTCGACTCAATGCAACCTCCACCCCCAATGGGGTTCAATCAATCTCCTGCCTCAGCCTCCTGAGTGGCTGGGATAATAGGCCCCTGCCACCATGCTCAGCTAATGTCTGTCTGCTCCTTAAATATTGCTTTCCACTCTCTCCCTGAGTGATCTCACCCTGTTGCATGGTTTCAGCTATCACCCTCTCATAGATAGCTCCAAAATTTTCCCCCAGGTTACAGCTGCCTTTTTTCATCTGCTTACAAAATAAATAATGCACAATTTTGGTCACATGAATATATATGTGGTCTGCCTAAGCCCTGTTTTGTAACTGTATAGGTAACTGCTTTTTAGAGGATGTTTCCAAACTGGCATCATTCTAGCTCATAAGACAAATTTGCTACAGGGCAGAGGGAAATGTGTCACCTCTGAAGAGGTGTGAACACTGACTGGTGGGGTGCTGTCAGCAAGGCCTCCCTACTCACCCCTGGAAACAACTGACAGACAGCCTGCCCTTGTGTGCTCTCCTGATTTATCAAACACATGCTTTGAATTTGCTGAGGTTTCCGCTCACCTTCTCTGAGGTATCCTGACTCAAGGCTTCAGTTGCCCTCTGCTTACTTCCATGTGGGCATAGAGCATTCGCCAGCTGAGATGGCATGGAAGGAAACCAACAAATTAATGCACTTGAAGGTCACTGTGGCGATGTCAGAAAATCAGACTGCAGTGAACAGCTTGGTGGGTTTGATTCTCAGTCAGGGATGCTTCTAAGGTGTCTACGGTGGAAGACAAAGAAGAGGAATAGAGAAAGAAAAGGAGAAAGAGAAGAAAAGAGGCAGGGAGAAAAAGATGCCAAAAAATATTTGCTAAACACTGTACGATTTAGTTTCACAGTTGTAGTTTATTTGATCCTCACAGACAGCCTGGCAAGGTATGTTTTTGTTTGTTTTTGTTTGTTTGTTTTTTGAGATGGAGTCTTGCTCTGTTACCCAGGCTGGAGTGCAATGGCGTGATCTCGGCTGACTGCAATCTCCTACTCCTGGGTTCAAGTGATTCTGCTGTCTCAGCCTTCCAAGTAGCTGGGATTACAGGCACCCACCACTGTGCCTGGCTAATTTTTATATTTTAGTAGAGATAGGGTTTCACTGAGTTGCCCAGGCTGGTCTCGAACTCCTGATCTCAGGCAATCCACCCACCTCAGCCTCCCAATGTGCTAGGATTATAAGCATGAGCCACGGCACCCAGCACAATGTAAGTATTTTTTATATTTTAATTTGTATAGACTCAGAACCATGAAACAGGTCTCCTGAACTAAAAAAATAAAAACTAGTAAATTTGTTCCACAAGTTGGGAATCACTCATTTTTGCTTTCTTTTGAATTTGATGTTCTTTCAACTATATGACAAAGCCTTCATCATTGCTTTGGTAAATTAGCCAGAACTTCTGAGTCATTCTTGGTTCTGTCACTCTCATGAGGACTCAGCTACCATTCAGTCCTCTGTGCTTTTTTCTTTGCACAACTTGTCCTGAACCTGTAAGTTTAAGTTGAATCAACACAGCCAGAAACCCAGACCAAATAGCTCAGAGCAAATATGTGTAAGCCTGGGACCCATCAGCTTAACAGAGACAGTCTCCTCTGTCCTATCCCCTGAAACCCTCCCATTTTATTACAATTCTCTTTTCTTTCTGGTCAAGATTTCTCAACCTGATTTTGCTCAGCTCACATTCTTGGACGTGTGAGCTGATTTTTACAGGCTTTAACTCAATACTAACTAAAGATTTGCCTCCTCGGCCACCCTTTGATCTTCCTGGACTTACTTCA
Source organism: Cebus imitator (assembly GCF_001604975.1). NCBI lineage: Eukaryota > Metazoa > Chordata > Mammalia > Primates > Cebidae > Cebus > Cebus imitator. Next base: position 154,916 of record NW_016108297.1, read on the forward strand.
GGTCCTTGAATGCTTTATGACCCTACCTGAAAGCAAAATTCTCATACTTGTCTACCTGGCTGGCACTCAGATGCTCCAATATTGAAACCCTCTAGGGCGGGGGAGAGTTCAGAGAGGACAAGGGGAGGAGAATCCAATTACAGAACAGCCTTTGGGTACTCCAGCACTGGCTCTCATAAGCAGATTGTACTTACCCTCTAGCAGGAATATTATATTGAGGATTTGAAGGAAAGTTTGTCTAGCAAGAACTACCTGCTCCAGTCATCACTAATGGTGTATATTGGGCAAGCGGTCATTACACCAAATTCTGGTATGTAGGGCAAATTCTGGTATGTAGGGCAAATTTCTTTCTGTTCAACTCAATAAGTCATTCTACCATGGGGGGACTCCAAAAGGTTTTGTACAAACCTACATTAGCATCCAGTAATCACTCTCCAACAGTAAGTTTCTGTGATGAGTCATTCCAATAAATGTACCTGTACTTGTGGAGTTTTTTGCCCATAGTACCCAGAATTTTGCCTCCATTACCCATGCACTGTGAATTCTTGGAGAGTTTTACGTTTTCATAATCACCTCCAGCCGTGACTTCCAAACATTGCCGAATCATTCTCTGCTCCATGCTTGCTGTTATTTCTTATTATTCACATCTTGGCACTGATGGAACACAGCTCCAACCCCTTTCTATTAATTTTACAAAGAAATGAATTACTTAAAATCTTTACTGCAGTTTTAGGCAGATAGAAGGAGCTTATAGTCAGCACGGGATGCACCATAAGACTGAACATAAACATTTCTTAAGATTCTCATGGAAATTGTCTGCACATGGCTTGGCCACCTGTTTCAAAAAATCTCTTTTCTTGTTTTTTTATATTATACTTTAAGTTTTGGAGTATATGTGCAGATCTTGCAGGATTGTTGCATAGGTACACACATGCCATGGTGGTTTGCTGCCACCATCCCCCGTCACCTACATCAGGCATTTCTCCCAGTTATTCCTCCCCAACCTCCCCACCCCCCACTATTCCTCCTCTAGTTCCCACCCCCTAACAGACCCCAGTGTGTGATGTACCCCTTCGTGTGTCCATGTGTTCTCATCATTCAATTCCCACCTAGGAGTGAGAACATGTGGTGTTTGGTTTTCTGCTCTTGTGTCAGTTTCCTGAGAATGATGGTTTCAAGCTTTATCTATGTCCCTGCAAAGGACATCAGCTCATCCTTTTCTATGGCTGCACAGTATTCCATGGCATATATGTGCCATATTTTCTTTGTCCAGTCTATCATTGATGGGCATTTGGGTTGGTTCCAAGTCTTTGTTATTGAGAACAGTGCTGTAAACATACGCGTGCATGTGTTTTTATAACAGAATGATTATAATCCTTTGGGTATATACCCAGTAATGGGATTGCTGGGCCAAATGGTATTTCTAGTTCAAGATCCTTGAGGAATCACCACACTATCTTCCACAATGGTTGAACTCATTTACACTCCCACCAACAGTGTAAAAGCATTCCTATTTCTCCAGATCCTCTCCAGCATCTGTTGTCTCCTGATTTTCAGTGATAGCCATTCTAACCGGCGTGAAATGTTATCTCAATGCGGTTTTGATTTGCATTTCTCTAATGACCGGTGATGAGCCCTTTTTTTTCATATGTTTGTTGGCTGCATAAATGTCTTCTCACACCAAAGTGTCTGGGGTTTGGGTGAAGCAGCCTGAAGACAATCAAGGTGCCACTGCCTAGGGCCCAGCTCAGAGGTTACCAGGGAGGCCCCGGTCTGGTTCCCTGGGGCTCATAGCATCCTGTTACCTGGATCTGCACCTGGGGGTGCCTTTCTGCATCTTGCCTCAGGTAAGTGCTCCTCCAAGACTCCTCCTGCGGGCCTGGAGACAGCGGCCTGAACCACACCCCTACTGCATGCCAGCAGAGCCCTCCAGACCAGAAGCCGCACAGCGGTTAG
>NW_016108297.1:158410-160278 GCF_001604975.1 Cebus imitator
TGATGTGAACCAGACGGACAAGGAAAAGAGGTAACTGGGCCTCGCTGAGAGGAGGTGGGATGGTGGGGATGTGCCCTACTGGTGTGGGGGCGGTGGCGGGGTGCCTGGCTTTATCGTCTCTGCAGGCCCCACACGACCCTGGGTGTGGAAACCTCAGGGGGGTCAGGGCACAGGCCTCTTTATGAGCAGCAACACGAAAACAAAACTTTAACTGATTTCCAATCAAATTATAATTTCCCTCATAGAACACTAATAGACTGTCTTAAAGTGATGTAACTCGCAAAATTAAATCGTTGCAGCAGATTATTTTTAAAGTACACATTTTAGAACAATGTTATATACATTATAGAAAGGTATATATTGAGAACTAAGTCCCATAGTATATCAACTTCTGGCTAAATATTCTTCAAATAAAATTCAATATGCATTTCATATCAATGTATCCTATGTAAATATGTTATTTACTGAGAAACCTGAGGAGGAAACTAAATGGGAAGATGGTTTTTGTCTTTGAATAGGAAGACTCATTTCTCTTAAGATATGAGCTCTTTCTGTGTTTGTCACTTGTATCTAAGCCAAATGAAAATAGCAAAGTTTTAGCATCTTTAAATTAGGCATGCTGTCTGTTATTGTGATAAATTAATTTTTTTTGTAGCAGAATAGAAAAGGATTTGCTTTTCCAGATGCCAAAATTTGCATGTGCTATTTCCACAAATTGTTTACTAACACCTGAAAAGACATAAATAAACAGAATAGGAATCCAGAAATACCCAAATGTATGTAAGAATTTAGCCCTTGATAATAGTGATGTTTTATATTAGCAAAAAATTATTCATAAGTGAAATGCATGCTGTTTGGAGAAACCTAGCTAGATTATTATGTCACAGAAATAAATTCCTGGAGTATAGATTAAAAAACTTTAAATACACAAAAGGCAAAGAGTACCAGAAAAAACCACAAATGCCTAGTTATATACGCATTATATAAATGCCTACATATATATATGCATATATAAATATTTAGGTGAAGTCTTACTCCGTCACCCAGGCTGGATTGCAGTGGTGTGATCTCGGCTCACTGCAATCTCTGTCTCCCAGGTTTAAGCAATTCTCTGCCTCAGCCTCTGGAGTAACTGAGATTACAGGTGCCCATCACCATGCCTGGCTATTTGTTTTTGTATTTTTGGTAGAGATGGGTTTCATCATCTTGGCCAGGATGGTCTTGAACTCGTGAACTTGTGATCCACCTGCCTTGGCCTCCCAAAGTGCTGAGATTATAGGTGTGAGCCACTGTGCCTGGCCTATATATGCAGATGTATTTTTATGTTCACAATGACCTTCCTAAGAACCTCCCAAGCAAGTATTCTGAAGGTTGGTTTGGCAAAATAAAAAAGAACACCTGTATATAAGAAAAAAATTGAAAAAGGTCCAACATCCTTACGAAACATGTATTTTCATTTTACAGAGAATTCTTTCAAATCAACCAAAAGACAACTAAATAAACTCAATTTAAAATTGGGCAAAGTACTTTTTTTGTATATCTACCAGTGATCTATGCACATAGGAAAACATAGTAAGAGAAGGAATTTAAGTTAGAAGAGGAAGGAAATACTGTTTCCTATTTTATTTAGAAGAGGAATGACAGGCCAGGTGTGGTGGTTCATGCCTGTAATCTCAGCAATTTGGGAGGTCAAGGCAGGTGGATCATGATGTCGGGAGTTTGAGACCAGCCAGGCCAGCATGGTGAAACCCTGTCTCTACTAAAAATACAAAAATTTGCCAGACCTGGGCCTGGGGGCGATACTTGTAATCTCAGATACTTGGGAGACTGAGGCAGGAGAATTGCTTGAACCTGGGATGTATAGGTTG
>NW_016108297.1:161453-162861 GCF_001604975.1 Cebus imitator
TTTTCTATCCACAAAGTTTGTGAGGATGAAGAACAGTGGTGCTTACACAGTTGCTTAAAGTTTAAGTTGCTGTGACTTTTCAAATGGATACTTTGGTGGTAAGATCTGTATTTTAAAAATGTCTGTGCCTTTTACCCACCAATTTCATTATTGTGAAATAGCTTTAAGAAATGGATACATCTGTTTTTCTTAGTATTGCTTATAATAGCAATGTATTGAGAAGAACTCATATGAAGATTTTATGAACAAATTTCAGTGCATCCATGGGATGGAATGATATGTCACCATTGAGGGTGTCAATAGATAAAGAGATATGTTGACATGCAAAGATGTAATTTGGCATACAAAGTGAGGAAAAAATCAGTTTGTTTTACATATACACAAAAAATCTGCTTTGGCATTAGCTGAAAAGATGTAGAAAATATGATCAAATTTATTTCTGGGGATTTGTGAGTGAAGTTTTTCCCTTTCTCTTATCTTTGATTTCCGCAATGAACATCTCAAAAGTTTGAGTTAAGTTTCAGTAGTCATGAAATAATCCTTGGGAAGAGAAGAAATATACTACTTGCATAGATAGAAATAATTTCTCACATTCTATTATTCATTTTTATTTCTGTGGATGGGTATCTTCTGTAAACTTTTACCCCCTTCAGAAGTAGAGGGAATCTGTTTACCTGTTCCTGTAGATTTTATTGTATATACATTTTGTTATATATTAATCTTTTTCTTATATATAGATTAACATGTAAAAACTATGGATTAATGATTTTACTTTAGTTATATATGAAAATTAAAATAGGAAATATAACTGATTATTACTATTACAAATGTATTCCTCTACAGAAGTTTTTTTTTTAATATTGAAATCACCAGCTGTGTCCTTTCAATCTATTTATTCATCAAACATAAGCCAGACACCTATTATGTGGCAGGCATATTCCACTATGTCACACCTATTACGTGGCAGGCATGTTCTACTATCTCTCAGGGTCCTTCATCTTTGAAAACTTCATGTTTACATGCTAGGGCTGAGCAAGCTGAGAGATTTAAAATTGAGGTATTAGAACTTAATCTCAATTGAAGCTTTTCTTCTCTCCTTTCAAACAAAAGCATTTCTGAAGGTAGAAACAGTAAAAAGATAACCATTAATTGCCCTTTAAGATTTACAACAGTCTTGGATAAAGACCATTTAAAATGTGATACATAAACAGCAGCCATGAAAAAAGAATGAGAGCATGTCCTTTACAGGGACATGGATGATGTTGGAGGCCATTATCCTTAGCAAGCTAACACAGGAACAGAAAACACCAGATACCACATGTTCTCACTGATGGATGAGAGCTAAATGATGAGAACACACAGACACCTACAGGGGAGCAGCACACACTGGGCCTATCAGAGTGTGGGG
>NW_016108297.1:163487-165430 GCF_001604975.1 Cebus imitator
AGGCTTAGTATCTGGGTTATGAAACAATCTGTACAAGCCCCCTTGGCACACGTTTACCCATGTAACAAAACCGTGCATCCTGCACAGGTATCCCTGGATGTAAAAGCTGAAAACACTCCACAAATCGTTTTCAAAATCCTTTTTTAAAAAAGAAAATTGATAATAGTATTAAATCCTAATATTAATGATTGGAAATATCTGATTTACATACATTCTGTAAATTGAAGTATTGAAAAAAATGAGCCATACCTAGTCATTTTAATCTCAAGTTTCCTTTGGATTAAAATTTTTTGAAAACCAAAGTAAGAATTAGTTTATTTTAGAAATGCGTTTTTTGTTTTCGCCTCAGCCTTCTTATTTCATAGTTCTTTTAAGAACTAAAATTTATCTAAATGCCAGTCATTGGACTAGAACTGCGCCAGACCTGTTATATTATAACATAGCCTACCTAATGTAAGGCACCAGGGATTGTAAGATGCCCCATTGTTTTATGTTCCAATAAGATAATTATTTAAATGCCACCAATTACAGTTATAGTAAATCATGAATTATAAGTGGTGTTCCAGTGTAAGAAATGTTCAAACATGGAATCATCTTAGAATCGCTAAAATAGAATGTTACCTGTAATCTTTAAAACATACTTCAAAGTGTAGGTATAATTGTATTATCTCACTTAATTCAAATGTTGTCTCTAGTAGTAGTAGTAAAAATTATAATATCTAACAGTTATTGAGCTGTTATTTGTGTTAGGAACTATTCTCTATCTTTTGTGTAGAGCCTCATTTAAGTATTACAGTGGCTTTCTCTGAGAAAGCTACTATTTTCATTCCTCTTTTATTGATGAGGAAATGAAGATACAAAAAGGCTAAGCAACATCTAGGAAGTAACAGAGTGGAAAGAGGATTCCAGCCCAAGTTGAATAGAATCCAAGAGCTATGCTCGTTCTATTCAAATAGGCTGCTTTTTAATTCACAGAGTGAGTAAGGAGGGGTAATAAATAGTATGCTTTCTTCAAAGGAAAATTCAATGTTTGTTTTGAAGGCAGAGTAATAGCAGACTGTTCAGTGTTTACAATGACATAAATTGTTGAGGTGGCTGTAGATAGTGCACTACAATTTCCTAAAAAGTCTTCTCACTCTCATAGAACTGCTCTCCATTTGGCCTCTGCCAATGGGAATTCAGAAATAGTAAAGCTCCTGCTGGACAGAAGATGTACACTTCATGCCTTTGACAGCAAAAAGAGGACAGCTCTAATAAAGGTATGCAGTAGCCAACTATATTGGCATGAGATGGATTTGATTTCAATATGTAGAATAAAGATGAGTTTTCTCATTTAAATAGAACTAGTTGGTGAAACCTGTGGAATATTTGTTTTGAATTCCTAGGATTTATTATTTGTTTTTGGTCTAATACTGACAGGCCGTACAGTGCCAAGAAGATGAATGTGTGTTAACGTTGCTAGAACATGGCACTGATCCAAACCTTCCTGATGTGTATGGCAATACCGCGCTACACTATGCAGCCTACAATGATGACAAATTACTGGCCAAAGCACTGCTTTTATACGGTGCTGATATTGAAGCAAAAAACAAGGTATAGATCTACCAATTTTATTTTCAAAATACTGAAATGCAATTGTTTTAACACTGACCTTTTGTGTATGGGTTAGTTTTCTGTATTTGGGAGTTCAAGCATACCTGAATGAAAATATTTTGAAATGACTTAATTATCTAAGATTTTATTTTAAATATTGTTAAATTTAAAGAAGAATTAGAGGGTACAGTTTTTTTTTTTCCATTTATTTATTTTATTGTATTTTAGGTTTTGGGGTACATGTGAAGGACATGCAAAATTGTTGCATAGGAACACACATGGCAGTGTGATTTGCTGCCTTCCTCCCCATCACCTACATCTGGCATTTCTCCCCCTGCTATCCCCCCCAG
>NW_016108297.1:166354-169373 GCF_001604975.1 Cebus imitator
TTTTTCTTTAATGAAGGCAAAGTGTAGGTGGGTGATAAGATAAAAGAGCTAGGCTTTGGATTCACACAGACTGGGTTTAATTCCTAGCTTTCTTACTTAATAGGTGTGTGACGTTATTGGCAATGTTATTTACCACCAAATATGTTGTCATATATGAAAAGGAGGAGCATTTCTCCTTCAAAATTGCCTATGCATAAGTAAGAAAGATGTGTATGTGTGGCATTTAATTCAGTGCCCAGCATATGCTTATTGGCATCATTAACTGAAACTATTATGACTACTATTTTCACCATTATTATTAATATTACTGCTTTCCGCATGCAGATAGCTCTTATGTGACTCCCCAGCTGATTTTCTGTTACCGTATATCAGTCTAGGGAAGCTGGGAGGAAATCTTCACTTAAATCTTTGTCCACATCAGATAAGTGGCCCTAGCATAGTTTCTTGTCCATCAAAAGCCTTACAATTCATAGCTTCTACTATGCAGCACCCCACTGAGATAAGAGGTTTTCTTTTTGTCCCTTCCTTTTGACCTTGGTGGTATTTTACAGAGATTAACACTTGAGCACCGAAGATGCTTATGTCCTTTAGTGCATACAAATGTTTAATTCTGCATTGGCAAGCAAGATATTAAATTGGTAAAGTACGCCAGATTAGCTTTAAGCTTTATTACAGTTAAGGGAAGAATTACCTCTTTGTCATTTTAGGACTGCTCTTATACTTGCTGTATGTTGTGGATCAGCAAGTATGGTTAACCTTCTACTTGATCAAGATATTGATGTATTTTGTCAAGATAAATCTGGAAAAACAGCCATGGATTATGCTGTTTCTAGTCAACATAATATGTAAGTGTTTACATGAAAAGGCTAGTTAACACTAAGGCTTAAAATAATTACAACGATTGGATCTTATATATCAGGTGAGATGTCGTAGTTTGGTTTGGGTAGTTTTCGAGTAGCAATGAGTTAGTCCCCTGCATCAGCTAGAAATCAAGCAAAAGGGAGACTGGTTAAAAGAACCAGTGCGTGCAGGATTCTTTATCTCAGGACTTGTAAGACCTTTATGTTTAGAGATCCCAACACTGTTCATTTCATCCAAGTATAACACCTATGCATGAGATAAAAAATAGTGTCACATCTTTTTTTTTTTTTTTGATTAGTTATTTGGGTCTTGAAATGTCCAGTTTAGCAGAGAGTCATTTACTGTCTTCTGAGGACTATCTCCTACATACTCCTTGAATTTTTCAAGAACCAAAGGGGTTTACTAAATCCAAGAAACAGAATCCCTTTTATCAAGTCAGAAAGAGGAGAAACAAAGGGCATTCCAATCATTCTGTTGTTTCTGTTGATTCTGTTGCTGCATTATTGACCCTGAAACTTGTCCTGCTGCCTGGTAATAGTTGATCTTTGACACCAAGATACGCTTACTGATTCAGATCCCTCAGGTCTTCATGGTGATTCATACAGAGATGTTGAAGTTACAGTGTTTTTATAGCTCACATACCTATGCTTATATGCTCAGCCATTATTCCCAAAGCACCAGCACTGTGCTCTGGCAATGTGATTTTATCCACACACAAAATGAGCTAATTGACCCTCACCCCCACGTTCAGCACTTGATGTGGTACCCAAGTTCAGCCTAGACTTAGCGAGACCTTCATGGTAAGAGATCCTTTGAGGCCCTTGTTGGTCTTTTCTGTAGCAGATATTCATTGGGCTTGTTCTAAATGGTCAGAGAGGTAGAAATAATGTGGCAGAAAGAGATCAGTATTTCTTTCTTCTTTGCTGCTAGTTCTGTACCTTCATGCACCTTTATATCCTATATAATACCTGAAGCAGTAGAGAGTCCCATATTAACCTTCCCCAGAGCAGTGGACTCCCAGTTGTGGTTGGCCCCTTGACTGATCTGTTTTACATAATAATGAAAATTGCCCAAGCTACTTGCATCTCCACCTCAAGATTTAAAAATATTTTCAAATTCTACCTCACAAGGAGCCATTGAAGACAATTCTGAGAATCTCAAGTAGGTTAGTTGGACTTAACAGAGCCATACCTTGTCCATGTCTCATCACTGAATGTAGGGAATCCATGAGCCCCACACACTGGGTGCCAGAAGGTAGGGGTCTATAAGCCCGACACGTTGGGTGCCAGAATGTAGTACTCCATGAGCCCACATTGGGCACCAGAATGTAGGGAGCCACCCCTACATCACCCGTGGGTACCCTGAGTTCGATGGCAACAAAGGAATGAGAGAAAGACACATTAAGAGAGACAATGGGACCAGAGGGCCATCACTTATTACTTCGGAGGTGACAGTGAAGGCCCCAAGCTCTGACCATTCACTCTCTTTATTGGTTACAATCACTTTGATCTACAGGGTAGGGGTGGAGTAATGGTGGGGAGAGGGTGATGGTGGAGTGAACCAGTGAGCCAAAACTGAATCAGTGAACTGGAACTTGTGTGTCATTCTAAGGATTGATAACAGTGGCAGTTTGGGAGTTTCACAAAACAAGAACATGTGGTTATCTTTAGCTTGTTATCTATGTACAGCTGATGGAACGCAGACCTTACAAGAAGCCTACAAGTCTGGCTACGTCCTAGTGCTACGAAGGGGTTTTACAGCCTTGAGCACAATGTTTATGTTTCCAGTGTGAGGCCGCCCTGCACTGGAACAGGAGGCATGAAGAGGCCTTCCTCCTCAGAGGCCTCCTGCGGCCTTCCGCAGTGTATTATTCCCTGTTTATATGTTACTCATAACCGATTTATGTAGGCACTCTGTATGTCCTTTCTCCTTTGCTGCTTTTCCCAACAACTAATCATGTGTAAAAGCAGGACTTTGTGCCTGCTTTGGTGGTGCATAAGGAGGCCACACCGATTTTTGAAGCATTCCATATTTTGCACAGTCACTGGAAGGTCATTTGACTGTTTTCTGACTAGCTGTAAGGAAACAGAGTGAATCAAAGCAAAATGGGTGCCACCAAAATATTGAAATTGTTATTTGCACTGCAAAAATAGTCATG
>NW_016108297.1:170266-172086 GCF_001604975.1 Cebus imitator
ATCTTTATAACAACCTAGTGAAATAAGGCAGCAAAGTCCTTACTTTGTAGAAGAAGACATTGAGCCCAAGAGGAGCAACTTGTCCAAGACAAATAGCAGTTCATTATGGAGCTAGGACTTATGCAGAGTTGGGACACTTTCTACTATGTCAGACTAATGCGAGTTAACTTACTGGGTCATAGTGCTCTCGATTTATGAGTATTTCACCTTACTCTTTTTCTTCTTTATGATAAGTTTGTAGAATGTACACATAGGTGGATGGAATAATATTGTTAAGTTCTGATATTCTGATATTGTTTGAAATAATCTAAGCATTTTACATTTGTTAAGTATTTTTAATCTCAATATTAAAATAGTCTTTTTATTTATTACATTTTTATACACAGAATTTGCCAATTACTTTCTGACTACAAAGAAAAACAGATGTCAAAAAAGTTTTCTGAAAACAGCAATCCAGGTAAGACTTCTGATAGTGAATTACTTTAGGCCAGTTGTCACCAGCCTTTTTGGCACCCAGGGACCAGTTTTGTGGAAGACAATTTTTCCATGGACTGGGTAAAGGTTAGGGGTGGTTTCACGATTATTCAATCACATTACATTTATTGTGCTACTTTACATTATTGAAATAATTATACAACTTACCATAATGTAGAATCAGTGGGAGCTCTGAGCTTCTTTTCCTGCAAATAGATGGTCCCATCTTGGGACAAAGGGAGACAGTGACAGATCATATGACATTAGATTCTCATAAGTAGCACACAATCTAGATCCCTCATGTGGGCAGTTCACAGCAGGGTTCATGCTTCAGTGAGTATCTAATGCTGTCACTGATCTAACAGGAGGCAGAGCTGAGGCAGTAAGATGAGCCTGGGGGTGTGGCTGTAAATACAGACGACGCTTCCTTGGTTTGCCTCCTGCTCACTTCCTCCTGTGTAGTGAGGTTCCTAACAGGCCATGGACTGGTAGCAATCTGTGAAGCACTGGTCATGAAACATATGCTTGTACCAGCAAGGTCTCACTATTACTGACTTCACTCCTCCTAATTTGAAATGAAAAGAGATATATTTACTTTGTTGGAACAAGATGTGTTCTTCTATCTGTGGGTTAATTGTCATGATAACAGTAATTTTGTTAGAACAAGATGCTCTGCTACCATTCGTCAAAAGATTGTCATAATAAATATACAAATTGTCCAGCTCTAGGCTCAGCAGATGATAATAAAAGTACAAAATGTTTCACAATAACAAAAATGCTAGCATGCTACCTGGATGTGGACACCTAATACACTGTACAATCGAGACTGTATGAGGACACCTTTAATTTAGCCATTTATTTATCAAAGAGCTTTTGATAACAAGGAGACAGATGAAATTGATGTAGTTTTGATCTTTAAAGTGCTAATAACAGAATTGTCTCTATTTCATTTCTGTGCTTTTTCAATAGAATTGACAAAGAAACATTTTTATTGATGTTTTAACTTGTCCACCTAACAAATAACTATGAAATGTTTTTCAGATACATTTTTACTAATGCTACAGAACACAAGTAAAAATACAAACAGGAGCTCATTATTATCATTGTCATTTTTTATTTATTATTTTGCTACTTTATTCAGTGCTTGCTGTGTGCTAGATGCCCACTGGAAGCTTATAATTATGATTATTTATTATATTGATTATGTGCCAGACATAACTGATGAGGAATGAAAGCTTTTTCAAAAAAGGTAGGTAGGATTTAAGGTAAGTATAAAGACTGAGTAGAATGTTTCAAGGTAAAGAAGCAGAAGAATGATGTTTAGCAGAAGGAAGATGTAACGAGAT
>NW_016108297.1:174345-178116 GCF_001604975.1 Cebus imitator
AAGAGTGTTTTTTGTATAGGCTAGCATTTAATGTAAACTTGAGAGTGAGTACCAGGATTATACTTAGAATTTAGGGACTGGATGGGAAAACTAGATAGAAATCTATATTTAATATAAACATTTCACTATATTGGGTAAAACTTTTATTAAAATACATAGAAGGATCTTTGATCCACTAAACCAGAAGCTGGCCAGCTTTTTCTGCAAGGACCCAGTTAGTAAATATTTTAGACTTTGTGGGCTATATATATTTATTTTTTTGAGACAGGGTCTCACTCTGTCTCCCAGGCTGCAGTGCAGTTGCATGATCATGGCTCACTGCAGTCTTGACTTCCTGGACTCTAGTGGTCCTCCCGCCTCAGCTTCTCTACTAGCTGGGACAATAGGTGTGCTACATCACACCCAGCTTATGGACTATAAAGTGAATAAGCATGGCTGTGCTCCAAGATACTTTACTTACAAAAACAGGCAGTGGGCTGGATTTGGCCCACAAGTGCTAATTTGCTTGTGTTAAAACGAAGATGCTCCTAATGCAGTGAATCTTATTTGTAAAAGTGCTCTGCATGTGTGACATTTTCTTCCTTTGAAATAAGGACATATTTAAATAGTCACCTCACCACATTTTTCAACAGTAACTTCATATAATTTTAAACATTTCATTTATAAAATACGATCCTTTTCTGCTTTTCTTCTACTTTATTCCAGTTAATAGCATTCAGTATTTTACTGTGATTATTACTTTGTATGTTTGATGAGTATCAACTATCCTAGAATTGGCTGATTTTTATCAAGCAAGAAGTACTCTCTTTGAAACTTTTAGTATTCCTTGGTCTTTATGTGTAAGCATGAATATGATAACCAGCTTATCTAATTTAGAAATGTTTAAGGGGTCTTTTAGTTCTATAATTTTAAGAATTTTATACCTCAATCTAGCATTTTTAATGCTATAAGTGTATAATTTTTATAACCTTTATATAATTGCTATATAAAATTTGAAAACTACTGTTTCTTTTCTATCACATTTCCATGACTGACTCCCAATTATGATCTCCTTTAAAGAACTATCTACACTCATGAACTCAGGTTTTCTTTCCATTCAGTCTTGATGTCACGCCAGTAAGTCTTCAATTTCAGCACTCCTCCAAGGTTATTTTTCTCAAGGTTATCACTTATTTTTTTCTGTAATAAATCTAGGGATTTTTTCTTACACCTCATTTTATTTAATCTGTCAGCAATATTAAACCAAAGGAAGGACATCTCCTCCCTAATAGCATCTTCAGTTGGCTTTCAGGACCTCACTCCCTCAGGCCTCCCACGTTTCTACTCCTTTCATCATGGTCTGTTTACTTGCTTCTCATCTTTCTCTTTTTGCACATTGTTGTTTCCTAGGGCTCAGTCCTCAATCTTTCCTCGTTACTTTTTTTTCTGTTTTTGAAATGGAGCCTTGCTCTGTCACCTAAGCTGGAGCTCAGTGGTGCAATGTTGGCTCATTACAACCTCCGCCTCCTGGGTTCAAGCGATTCTTCTGCCCCAGCCTTCTAAGTAGCTGGGATTACAGGTGCACGCCACCATGCCAAGCTAATTTTTGTATTTTTAGTAGAGACAGGGTTTCCCCATGTTGGTCAGGCTGGTATCAAACTCCTGACCTCAGGTGATCTGCCTGCCTTGGCCTCACAAAGTGTTGGGATTTCAGGCATTAGCCACTGCGCCTGGCCCCTCATGACTATTTCTTTTTTTTAATTTTTTGTTCTATTTTAGGTGCATACTATGTCTGGCATTTCTCCCTATGATATGCCTTCCCACCCTTTCCTCCCTCCCCCCACACTGACTCTCCCCTACCCTCCCCAACTGCTCCAGTGTGTGATGTTCCTCTCCCTGACTCCATGTGTTCTTGTTGTTCAACACCCTCCTATGAGTGAGAATGTACGGTGTTTGGCTTTCTGTTCTTGTGTCAGTTTGCTGAGATGATGATTTTCCGATTCATTCAAGTCCCTACAAAAGACACGAACTAATTGTTTTTTATGGGTGTGTAGTATTCCATGGTGTAAATGTACCACATTTTCTTTGTCCATTCTATCATTGATGGGCATTTGGGTTGGTTTCAGGTCTTTGCTATTGTTCACAGGCTGCAGTGAACATATGTGTGCATGTGTCTTTATAGGAGAACAATTTATAATTCCTTGGGTATATACCCAATAGTGGGATTGCTGGTTCAAATGGAGTTTCTATTTCTAGATCCTTGAGAAATCTCCACACTGTCTTCCACAATGGTTGAACTAATTTACACTCCCACCAACTGTGTAAGGGTATTCCTATTTCTCCACATGCTCTCCAGTATCTGTTGTCTCTAGATTTTTTTTAATGATCTCCATTCTAACTGGTGTGAGATGATATCTCAGTGTGGTTTTGATTTGCATTTCTGTAATGACAAGTGACAATGAGCATTTTTTAATATGTTTGTTGGCCTCCTATATGTCTTCTATTGAAAAATGTCTGTTCATGTCCTTCGCCCACTTTTGAATGGGGTTGTTTGTTTTTTCTTGTATATCTGTTTTAGTTATTTGTAGATTCCGGATATTAGCCCTTTGTCAGATGGGTAGATTGCAAACATGTTTCCCCTTCTGCTCGTTGCCAATACACTCTAATGATGGTTTCTTTTGCTGTACAGAAGCTCTGGGGTTCAATTAGATCCCATTTGTCTATTCTGGCTTTTATTGCCATTGCTTTTGGTGTTTTAGTCATGAAGTCCTTGCCTATGCCTATGTCCTGCATGCTTTTGCCTAGGTTTTCTTCTAGTGTTTTTATAGTGTTAGGTTTTATGTTTAAATCTTTGATCCATCTGGAGTTAATTTTAGTGTAAGGTGACAGGTAGGGGTCCAGTTTCTGCTTTCTGCACATTGCTAGCCAGTTTCCCCAACACCGTTTATTAAACATGGAGTCCTTTCCCCATTGCTTGTTTTTGCCCTGTTTGTCAAAGATCAGATGGTTGCAGATGTGTAGTGTTTTTTATCGGGTCTCTGTTGTGTTCCTCTTGTATATGTCTCTGTTTTGGGACCAGTGCCATGCTGTTTTGGTTACTGTAGCCTTGTAGTATAGTTTGATGTTTGGCAGTGTGATATCTCCAGCTTTGTTCTTTTTGCTTAGCATTGTCCTGGCTATGCAGGGTCTCTTGTGATTCCATATGAAGTTTAAAGTGGTTGTTTCCAGTTCTGTGAAGAAGGTCATTGGTAGCTTGATGGAGATAGCATTGAATCTATAGATTACTTTGGGTAGTATGGCCATTTTCACGACATTATTCTTCCTAACCGTGAGCATGGAACATTTCTGCATCTGTTTGTGTCCTCTCTCATTTCATTGAGCAGGGGTTTGCAGTTCTCCTTGAAGAGGTCCTTTACATCCTTTGTTAGTTGTATTCCTAGGTATTTTATTCTGTTCATAGTAATTGTGAAAGGGAGTTTGCTTTTGATTTGGCTCTCTGCATGCCTGTTATTCATATATAGGAATGCTTGTGATTTCTGCACATTATTTTGTATCTGAGACTTTGTTAAATTTGCTTAGTGGTTTGAGAAGATTTTGCTCTCAGACAATGGGGACTTTTAGATATACAATCATGTCATCTGCAAATAGACACAGTTTGACTTCTTCCTTTCCTAATTGAATACACTTTATTTCTTTTTCTTGTCTGATTGCTCTGGCTAGAGCTTCCAATACTATGTTGAATAGGAGTGGTGAGAGAGGGCATCCTTGTCTAGTACCTGATTTCAAAAGGAA
>NW_016108297.1:178534-180391 GCF_001604975.1 Cebus imitator
ATTTAAAAAGGATTCCCTCTTTGTATATTGTTTGGGATAGTTTCAGAATGAATAGTACCAACTCCTCTTTGTATGTCTGGTAGAATTGACCTGTGAACACTTCTGGGCCTGTACTGTTTTTGGTTGGTAGGCTATTAATTGCTACCTCAACTTTGGCCCTTGTTATTAGTCTGTTCAAGGTTTCGATTTATTCCTGGTTTAGGCTTGGGAGGACGCAAGTGTCCAGGAATTTGTCCATTTCTTCCAGGTTTACTGATTTATGCGCATAGAAGTATTTGTAGTAATCTCTGATTGTAGTTTGTATTTCTGTAGAGTTAGTGGTGATATCCCCTTTATCGTTTTTTATTGCATCTATTTGATTCTCTTCCCTTTTCTTTTTTATTAATCTGGCTAGGTGTCTGTCTATTTTGTTGATCCTTTCAAAAAATCAGCTTCTGGATTTATGGATTTTTTGAAGGGTTTTTTGTATCTCTATCTTCCTCAGTCCTGCTCTGATCTTAGTTATTTCTTGTCTTCTGCTAGCTTTTGAGTTTTTTTGATCTTGCACCTATACCTCTTTGAATTTTGACAAAAGGGTGTCGATTGTAGATCTTTCCTCGCTTCTCTGGTGGGCATTCATTGCTATACATTTCCCTCTAGACACTGCTTTAAATATGTCCCAGAGATTTTGGTATGTTGTGTCTTCGTTCTCCTTTGTTTCAAAGAACATCTTTATTTCTGCCTTCATTTCATTGATTATCCATTCGACATTCAGGAGTCAGTGGTTCAGTTTCCATGAAGTTGTGCAGTCATGAGTTAGTTTCTTAATTCTGAGTTTGAATTTGATTGCACTATGGTCTGAGAGGCTGTTATGATCTCTGTTCTTTTGCATTTGCGTAGGAGTGATTTACTTCCAATTATGTGGTCAATTTTAGAGTAGGTGCTGTGTGGTGCTGAGAAGAACATATATTCTATGGATTTTGGGTGGAGATTTCTGTAGATGTCTATCAGGTGTGCTTGGTCCAGATCTGAGTTCAAGTTCTGGACATGCTTCTTAATTTTCTGTCTTGTGGTTATGTCTAATATTGACAATGAATTGTTAAAGTCTCCCACTATTATTATGTGGGAGTCTAAGTCTCTTTGTAGGTCATTAAGAACTTGCTTTATGTACCTGTGTGCTACCTGGGTGCTCCTGTATTGAATTGAGTGCATATATATTTAAGATTGTTACCTCTTCTTGTTGCATTGATCCTTTTACCTTTATGTAATGCCCTTCTTTGACTCTTTTGATCTTTGTTGGTTTAAAGTCCATTTTATAAGAGACTACAATTGCAGCTCCTGCTTTTTTTTTTCTCTCCATTTGCTTGATACATCTTTTTCCATCCCTTCATCTTTAGCTTACATGTATTCTTTCACATGAGATGGGTTTCCTGAATACAGCACAATGATTGGTTTTGACATTTTATCCAATTTGACAGTCTGTGTCTTTTGATTGTGGCATTTAGTCCATTTACATTTAAGGTTAATTTTGTTATGTGTGAATTTGATACTGCCATTTCGATGCTAGCTGGCTGTTTTTCCCTTTAGTTGACACATTTTCTTCATGTGTCGATGGTCATTGTGTACTATTTGATACATTTTTGGAGTGGCTGTTACTGATTGTTTCTTTCCTTGATTAGTGCTTCTTTCATGAGCTCTTGTAAGGCAGGCCTGGTGGGAGAATATCTCTCAGTAATTGCTTGTCCATAAAGGATTTTCTTTCTCCTTCGAATGTGAAGCTTAGTTTGGCTGGATATGAAATTCTAGGTTGAAAGTTCTTTTCTCTAAGGATGTTGAATATTGGCCCCCACTCTCTTCTGGCTTGTAGGGTTTGTGTGG
>NW_016108297.1:181764-184408 GCF_001604975.1 Cebus imitator
GTGCTGAGCTGCCGCGGGCTCTGCCCAGCAGCTGTGTGAACAGCATTGGTCATGGCAGGCTGCCTTGGCAGTGGGGGATGCCCTGCCCCCCACTGAGCTGGACCGTCCCCAGTCCAGCTGCACTTGTTGTGAAACTCTTAATCCAGAGTGTTTCAGATTTCTTGTCTTTTGGGGTTGGTACCCATCAAGCCAGATCACCTGGTTTCCTGTCTCAGCCCCTTCCCTTTGAGCTGAATGGGCAGCTCTGTCTCCCAGGCATTCCAGGCACCAGTCAAAATGGCCACCCAAACTTGTGTGAGTTTCTTTGTGCTGACCCAGCACTGGCTGAATCCACTGAAATGAAAACTCATGGTGCTTTTCCGCTCAGGAATCTCCTGGTCTGTGGGCAGTGAAAACTTGTTTGGAAACGCAGTGAGCACTCACCTTCTGCACTATTCTCGCTGGGAACTGCACTCTGGAGATGTTCCTATTTGGCCATGTTGTATCCTCCTTAATCTCATGATTTCTAAGAAAATTTCTATGTCATATCTTATTTATCATTCATATTTTGAATTAAAGGCTTCTTCTGTGTTACATATATACACCACCGACATAACTGTGATTTTCTGGAGGATCACTAGAAGTAGCATCAGATGATCTAGGGAAAATTCTTCACAATATACTCTATACATCGGTGTGTGTGTCTATATATGTATATATATATATATACATATATAAACACACACACAAACATATATATATATATACACACACCTATATACATATATATATACACACACACACGTGCACACACCTTTATTTTGAAACAGAGTCTCACATGGTTTTTCACCCAGGTTGGAGTGCAATGGCATGATCTCAGTTCACAGCAACCTCCACAGCCTGGTTCACATGATTCTCCTACCTCAACCTTTTGAGTAGTTGGGATTGCAGGTGCACACCACCATACCTGGATAATTTTTTTATTTTTAGTAGTGATGAGGTTTCCCTATGTTGGCCACACTGGTCTCGAACTTCAGACCTCGTGATCCACCTGCCTCAGCAGCTGGGATTATAGGTGTGAGCCATTGTGCCCGGCCACACATAGAGGTGCAGTGCTACATACAACACTGAACATTATGCTGTGCTGGGATTATAGGCATGAGCCACATTATCCAGCCACATATATTTTTTTTCTCTTTTTAAGAATCCCGATCTTAAATGAGTTCAGAGTTGTATGTAGAAGTGCAATGCTTAGATGCAGATGTGTACATATAGAAGGATACAATACTTAGATTTAACGGTTATGAATAAATGTAATTCTTATAACTGACTATAAAAGTATTAGAAAAGTCATATATTGATAAAGCATTCTTCAGAAAAAGAAACTTAAAACTTTGAGAAATTACTTCTGTCCAAATATATGCATAGCTCAGGCTCTTACAATGGTATGGTTTATAAGATAGATATGAGAAGGTAAATCCAATTTTAAAAACGTAGTCCAATGTAATCATCTTATATTTTATGCCTATGGGTTTTTTTGTAATTCAGAGAAAGGCTTTCCCAATTCTGAAATTCTTTAAAATCCTCTAGTGATTTATTTTTCATGGTATTTAAAGCAATATTTAAACTTTCTGGAATTTACAGTCTATTAGGTTTGAAGTTTTGTCCAACTTTTATTCAGTTAAATATTCACTATGGGAATTCTTTCATTGTACAAATATATGTGTTATTCTTTAATTTCAGAAGAAATTATGATACGTTATTCTATTGTGTGCTAAAATTTTCCTTTGTTGACTTAGAGTCCTCTTACCCATAAGAAAGAAAAATATCTCTTGCATGCAAATAGCATGTTGTGGGAAAAAATTGCCATGCTAAGACTGGAACTAGACACAGTAAAACAGCAGAACCCGCTAAGGGAAAATAAAACTTTTGGAGGACATTGAAAATGTGAAAGAAAATAATGCTAATATTCTAAAGTCTATAAAATTGGATAGGGAAGAATGAACAAAGATAGTATTTAAGGACAGTGGACAGCTTAGCATTTTGACAATGAAGAATAAAATGGTCAGTTTTGAATTGGAGGATGTAAGACACAACTAGGAAACACTGGAAATGGAAATTCAATCATGTCATTGTAGACTTGATACTGCTCTACCTGACTGTGACCAAAGTCAGATAGCAGAAAGAGACTTCTTTCCAGAGAACAAAATATGAACAGGTTTATTTCCAGGAGACAATGAATTCTCATACATCTAACCTGAAAGATAACAGCAAGATTGTTTCTGAACAACTGTAATGCTTATTGCAAAATTAACGGCCTAAAAATTCAGCTCCATCACAGAAGATAAACTCTGAGAGAAAAGACAGGGCAGGCCGCCATCTTTCCTGTTGGAGGAACTTAGTTATTCCAGCCTGCAGGCATTGGAGAGTACAAACCGACCAGGGGCAGAAGAGGTCTCGCAGCACAGCACAGCTGCTTTATCAAATCATGGCCAGACTGCTTCTGTAAGCAGGCCCCTGACCCTGTTCCTCCTTACTGAACAGGACCTCTCACCTGGGGCTTACAGCTACCCACACCAGTGTTCCCTGGCCAATGGAGATTTGAAACATTCCTGAGACAGAGCTCCCACAGAGAGGGGCGGGCCACCAACTTTGCTGTTTGGGT
>NW_016108297.1:184778-189618 GCF_001604975.1 Cebus imitator
AGTGAACACCCAGCACAGCACAGCTGCTCTACAGAAAGGTGGCCAGGCTTTTTTTTAAAGCAAGTATCTGTTCTTGTTCCTCCCGACTAGACAGGACTTCTGAACTTGTCTCCAGCCACCTCTTATAGGTGTGTTCAGATTGGCAACAGGATTGTACCTAAGTGATACAGAGCTCTCAGTGGAAGAGGCAGGCTATCATCTTTGCCTTTTTGCAGGCTTCACTAGTGATAGCTTTAGGTACTGGAAGATATGAGGCAATTAGGGACTGGAGTGGACCCCCAGGATACCACAGCAGCCTTATGGAAATGTGGCTGAACAGTTACATGGGTGCTGGTATCCATAACTCCTTGATGAGCAGGCCCTTCCAGTTTGGGTCTTTAGACAGGCCCCCACTGAAGCGATCAAGGCAGTAGCAACAGGCAATTCATTGGACAGAGCTTCACGGATGAACTGAAATCCTCTCTGCAACTGCCTCTGTAGTGGATCTGCCCTTGTTAACTTCAAAATATCAGGAAAGCAAAGACCCTAAGTGCCATGTTGATAACTCTATCAAGCTGCAGTTAACCCAAGGAACAAGGCAGTCCATCTTTTGTGGGTACCACACAGCCCCCACTGCTTATCACCAGACAGGGAACCTTGGCTTGGGCCCACAGCACAGACCGTCCATCCTGGGCTGATTACACTAAGGGATGGCTAACTCACATCTCTCTTGGGTGGAGCCATCAGGAGACAAACAAAGTGGTGGGGCAGCAAGCCAGCTGTTATGAAGCCCAGAGGGCAGGGACAGCTATCTTTCTAGGCTCTACTTGCTCTTATGAGACACTTTATCCCAGATCTTTAGGATTGTGGAGGTCAGGTCAGCCACATCTCATGTGATGATTGCCCAGCAGAGATCAGATGTGAGAGTTTCCCTCTTAATGAATGGAGACTTTGTGAAAAAAGAAGTCTGGCCACATTTTTGTGGAGCAGATGTGCTGTTCTGGGGCCTCCCTTTTCAGAGAATTCTCCTCTGAGACCTGATCTCTGCTGGGCATTCTTGCATATGAGATGAAGCTGGTCTGACCTCAGCACTCCTTAGTCTGCTTGCCTCTCCCAGGGCCCCAGCCTGGCCACACCTGCCTAAGGGTACTCTTAGGTGCCCACACCTTTGCTTCTGTGCCAGTGGACCGTGCCTCAGCAGTGGAGAGATGCAGCAATGTGGACCCTCCAGGCACACACCAGCCTCTACATTATGTCTCAATACTGCAGCTTTTTATACACAAACTTCCTACATCGCTTTGCTGGTGTGTGTTTACATGAGTGGATTTTCTGTACTTGCTCTACCAGCACGTGGGACTGTAGCACATACTTCAACCCACAGCAACTGCCATTCAGGACAGCGTCATGGCAGGCACAGAGCCAAAAGCACCACCCCTACCATCACCTTACCCTTGAGCTAATGCTGTGTACAAAAAAGAGACCCTAATATACCTTGAGTGACCACTGCTGCTTAGGGAGGTCACAGAGAAGGCACACAGACCTGCACAGGCCAGCACCCTACCCTGAACCAACGCTACCTCCAGTGCAACAGCACACACAGCAAGGACCCCCTGGCCCCCACCGAAGCTGTCTTGCATCCACCACTGGATGAATGCCCACAGGGAGGCAGGCACTTCTGCATCTGCTAGCACTCTGCCACAGCTGCCACACTTTGGTGCCTTCAGTGCAGTAGACTCCAAAGTTCAAGGAGCCAGAGAACAAAGTTGAGACCCAATACAAGCTTCCTAGAGTTAAAGCACACAGTCCAGGAATTGGGAGATGAATGTTGGCCCCCTAAAGTCCTCCAAAACCAAAGCCATTTGGCTGACTCTACCTTACACCACAATCAAACCCTCAAGGTCATCAAATATAATAAAAGAAAAATACCCTGTGCAAAGGTCAGCAACCTCAAAGGTTGAAGGTGAATAAGCTCATAAAGATGAGGAAGAATCTGTGCAAGAACACTGAAAACTCAAAAAGTCAGCATGCCTTCTTTCCTCCAGATGATTACATCAATTGTTCAGCCTGTTGAAGTTTTCAGAACTGGCCAGAGGCTGACATGTCTGAAATGATACAAGTAGAATTCAGAATGTGGGTAGAAACAAAGTTCACTGAGTGAAAGAAGTATGTCATGATCCAAAGCAAGGAAGCCAAAAATCATTGTAAAACATCGCAGGAGCTAACAGGTAATATCGCCAATATAAAGAACCTCACCGGTCTTCGCTTTGACAGCACATATATTAAACTTGACATGATCCAGAGAAGATTAGCAAGTCCACTGCCCAAGGGTACATGCAAATTCGTGAAGCACTGCATATTTTTAGGTAGAATCAATATTGTGAAAATGGCCATACTGCCCAAAGTAATTTATAGATTCAATGCTGACCCCATCAAGCTACCAATGACCTTCTTCAAAAAACTGAAAAACAAACAAACAAACAAACAAAAAAACCTTAAACTTCATATGGAACCAAAAGAGAGCCAATATAGCCAAGAAAATCCTAAGCAAAAAGAACAAAGCCAGAGGCATCATGCTACCTGATTTTAAACTACANTTACCCGTAAGAAAGAAAAAGATCTCTTGCATGCAAATAGCATGTTGTGGGAAAAAATTGCCATGCTAAGACTGGAACTAGACACAGTAAAACAGCAGAACCCGCTAAGGGAAAATAAAACTTTTGGAGGACATTGAAAGTGTGAACGAAAAGCATACTAATATTCTAAAGGCTATAAAATTGGATAAGGAAGAATGAACAAAGATAGTGTTTAAGGACAGTGGACAGCTTAGCATTTTGACAACGAAGAATAAAATGGTCAGTTCTGAATTGGAGAATGTAAGACACAACTAGGAAACACTGGAAATGGAAATTCAATCATGCCATTGTAGACTTGATACTGCTCTACCTGACTGTGACCAAAGTCAGATAGCAGAAAGAGACTTCTTTCCAGAGAACAAAAAATGAACAGGCTTATTTCAGGAGACAATGAATTCTCATACATCTAACCTGAAAGATAAAAGCAAGATTCTTTCTGAACAACTGTAATGCTTATTGTAAAATTAACAGCCTAAAAATTCAGCTCCATCACACAAGATAAACTCTGAGAGAAAAGACAGGGCAGGCCGCCATCTTTCCTGTTGGAGGAACTTAGTTATTCCAGCCTGCGGGCATTGGAGAGTACAAACCGACCAGCCGCAGAAGAGGTCTCGCAGCACAGCACAGCTGCTTTAACAAATCATGGCCAGACTGCTTCTGAAAGCAGGCCCCTGACCCTGTTCCTCCTTACTGAACAGGACCTCTTACCTGGGGCTTACAGCTACCCGCACCAGTGTTCCCTGGCCAATGGAGATTTGAAACATTCCTGAGACAGAGCTTCCACAGATAGGGGCGGGCCACCAACTTTACCACTGTTCTGGCCTGTGGGCTTTGGAGAGAACCCAAGCTGACCAGGGGTAGAAGTGGTACCTCAGCACAGCTGAGCCACCTTGCGAAAACATGGCCAGACTTGTTTAAGTCAGTCCCCAACCGCATTTCTAATCACTGGGTGGAGACTTTCAGCCAGGGTCCCTGGCTGCTTTCACTGCTGTTCTCTGGCTGACAGATGTTTCAGGCCTCGCTGAGTCAGAGCTTCCAGAGGGAGGACCAGACTGTCATCTTTGCTGTTTGTGTGACTCAGCCATTTCAACCTTGAGGTTTCAGAGTGTCTGAGGTGACCAGGGGCTGAAGTGAACACCCAGCAAAGCACAGCTGCTCTACAGAAAGTTGGCCAGACTTTTTTAAAAGCAAGTCTCTGTTCTTGTTCCTCCCAACTACACAGGACTTTTGAACTTGTCTCCAACCACCTTTTATTGGTGTGTTCAGATTGGCAACAGGATTGTAGCTCAGTGATACAGAGCTCTCAGCAGAAGAGGCAGGCTATCATCTTTGCCTTTTTTCAGGCTTCACTAGTGATAGCTTCAGGCACTGGAAGATATGAGGCAATTAGTGACTGGAGTGGAACCCCAGCATACCACAGCAACCTTATGGAAAAGTGGCTGAACAGTTACATGGGTGCTGGTTTCCATAACTCCTTGATGAGCAGGTCCTCCCAGCTTGGGTCTTTAGACAGGCCCCCACTGAAGCCATCAAGGCAGTAGCAACTTGGCAATTCATTGGACAGAGCTTCACGGATGAACTGAAACCTCTCTGCAATTGCATCTGCAGTGGATCTGCCCTTGTTACCTTCAAAATGTCAAGAAAGCAAAGACACTAAGTGCCATGTTGATAACTCTAACAAGCTGCAGTTAACCCAAGGAACAAGGCAGTCCATCTCTTGTGGGTGCCACACACACCCCACTGCTTATCACCAGACAGGGAACATTGGCTTGGGCCCACAGCACAGACCCTCCATCCTGGGCTGATTACACTAAGTGATGCATAACTCCCATCTCTCTTCAGTGGAGCCACCAGGAGACAAGCAAAGTGGTGGAGCAGCGAGCCCACTGATATGAAGCCCAGAGGGCAGGGGCAGCTATATCTCCAGGCTCTACCTGGTCTTATGAGACAATTTATCCCAGCACTTTAGGAGTGTGGAGGTCAGGTCAGCCACATCTCGTGATGATTGCCCAGCAGGGATCAAGTGTGAGAGTTTCCCTCTTAATAAAAGGAGGCTTGCTGAAAAAGAAGTCTGGCCATGTTTTTGTAGAGTAGTTGTGCTGTGCTGCGGCTTCCCTTTTCAGAGAATTCCCCTCTGAGACCTGATCTCTGCTGGGCATTCTTGCACATGAGATGAAGCTGGTCTGACCTCAGCACTCCTTAGTCTGCTTGCCTCTCCCAGGGCCCCA
>NW_016108297.1:190372-195146 GCF_001604975.1 Cebus imitator
AATAAAAGAAAAATACTCTGTGCAAAGGTCAGCAATCTCAAAGGTTGAAGGTGAATAAGCTCATAAAGATGAGGAAGGATCTGTGCAAGAACACAAACTCAAAAAGTCAGCATGCCTTCTTTCCTCCAGATGATTACATCAATTGTTCAGCCTGTTGAAGTTTTCAGAACTGGCCAGAGGCTGACATGTCTGAAATGATACAAGTAGAATTCAGAATGTGGGTAGAAACAAAGTTCACTGAGTGAAAGCAGTATGTCATGATCCAATGCAAGGAAGCCAAAAATCATTGTAAAACATCGCAGGAGCTAACAGGCAATATAGCCAGTATAAGGAACCTTACCGGTGCTTGCTTTGGCAGCATATATATTAAAATTGAAACGATTCAGAGAAGATTAGCATGGCCTCTGCCCAAGGATGACATGCAAATTCAAGAAGCATTCCATAGTTTTAGGTAGAATCAATATAGTAGAAATGGCCATACTGCCCAAAGTAATTTATAGATTCAACGCTGTCCCCATCAAGCTACCAATGATCTTCTTCAAAAAACTGAAAAAAAAAAAAACCTTAAACTTCATATAGAACCAAAAGAGAGCCAATAGAACCAAGAAAATCCTAAGCAAAAATAACAAAGCCAGATGCATCATGCTACCTGATTTTAAACTACACTACAAAGGTACAGTAATCAAAACAGCATGGTACTGGTACCAAAAAAGGATATAGACCAATGGAACAGAAAAGAGGCCCTAGTGGCAATGCCACACATCTACAAGCATCTGATCTTTGACAAACCTGGCAACAACAAGCAATGAGAAAGGATTCCCTGTTTAATAAATTGTGTTGGGAAAACTCGCTGGCAGTGTGCAGAAAGCAGAAACTGGACCTCTTCCTGACACCTTACACTAGAATTAACTCCATATGGATTAAAGATGTAAACATAAGACCTAAAGCCATACAAAATCTAGAAGAAAATCTAGGGAAAACCATTCAGGACATAGGCATAGGCAAGGACTTCATGACTAATACCCCAAAAGCATTGGCAAAAAAAGCCAAAATAGACAAATGGTACTAATTAATCTCCAGAGCTTCTGGACAGCAAAAGAAACAATCATTAGAATGAACCAGCAACCAACAGAATGGGGAAATATTTTTGCAATTTACTCTTCTGACAAAGGGCTAATATCCAGAATCTACAAAGAACTAAAACAGATTTACAAGAAAAAAAAACCCATCCAAAAGTGGGTAAAAGTTATGAACACACAAGTTTGAAAAGAAGATATATATGAGGCCAATAAACATATGAAAAAGTGGTCATCATCACTGGTCATTATAAAAATGCAAATCAAAACCACATTGAGATACCACCTTATGCCAGTTAGAATGGTGACCGTTAAAAAATCTGGAGACAACAGATGCTGGAGAGCATGTGGAGAAATAGGAACACTTTTACACTGTTGCTGGGAGTGTAAACGAGTTGAACTATTGTGGAAGACAGTGTGGCACTTCCTCAAGGACCTAGAAATA
This sequence comes from Cebus imitator, assembly GCF_001604975.1. Classification (NCBI taxonomy): domain Eukaryota; kingdom Metazoa; phylum Chordata; class Mammalia; order Primates; family Cebidae; genus Cebus; species Cebus imitator. Next base: position 191,894 of record NW_016108297.1, read on the forward strand.
GATATACCATTTGAGCCAGCAATCCCATTACTGGGTATGTACCCAAAGGATTATAAATTATTCTCTAATAAAGACACATACACACGTATGTTCAGGGTGGCACTGTTTACAATAGCAAAGACCTGGAACCAACCCAAATGCCCATTGATGATAGACTGGACAAGGAAAATGTGGCACATATACACCATAGAATACTATGCAGCCATAAAAAATGATGAGTTCGTGTCCTTTGCAGGGACATGGATGAATCTGGAAACCATCATTCTTGGCAAACTGACAGAAGAACAGAAAATCAAACACCACATGTTCTCACTCATAGGCAGGTATTGAATAATAAGAACACATGNCCTTCTTTCCTCCAGATGATTACATCAATTGTTCAGCCTGTTGAAGTTTTCAGAACTGGCCAGAGGCTGACATGTCTGAAATGATACAAGTAGAATTCAGAATGTGGGTAGAAACAAAGTTCACTGAGTGAAAGCAGTATGTCATGATCCAATGCAAGGAAGCCAAAAATCATTGTAAAACATCGCAGGATCTAACAGGCAATATAGCCAATATAAGGAAGCTTACTGGTGTTCACTTTGTCAGCACATACGTTAAAATTGAAACTATTCAGAGAAGATTAGCATGGCCTCTGCCCAAGGATGACATGCAAATTCATGAAGCATTCTGTATTTTTAGAAGGAATCAATATTGTGAAAATGGCCATACTGGCCAAGTAATTTATAGATTCAGTGCTGTCCCCATCAAGCTACCAATGACCTTCTTCACAGAACTGGAAAAAACCACCTTAAACTTCATATGGAACCAAAAGAGAGCCCGCATAGCCAAGACAATCCTAACCGAAAAGAACAAAGCGGGAGGCATCATGCTACCTGATTTCAAACTATACTACAAAGCTACAGTAATCAAAACAGCATAATACTGGTACCAAAACAGAGACATAGACCAATGGAACAGAACAGAGTTCCTGGTGGCAACGCCACACATCTACAACCATCTGATCTTTGACAAACCTGGCAACAACAAGCAATGGGGAAAGGATTCCCTGTTTAATAAATGGTGTTGAGAAAACTCGCTAGCAGTGTGCAGAAAGCAGAAACTGGACCTCTTCCTGACACTGTACACTAGAATAAACTCCAGATGGATTAAAGATCTAAACATAAGACCTAAAGCCATAAAAAATCTAGAAGAAAACCTAGGCAAAGCCATTCAGTACATAGGCATAGGCCAGGACTTCATGACTAAAACCCCAAAAACATTGGCAACAAAAGTCAAAATAGACAAATGGGACTTAATAAAACTCCAGAGCTTCTGTACAGCAAAAGAAACAATCATTAGAGTGAACCGGCAACCAACAGAATGGGAAATTATTTTGCGATCTACCCATCTGACAAAGGGCTGATATCCAGAATTTACAAAGAACTAAAACAGATTTACAAACAAACAAACAAGCAAACCATTGAAAAGTGGGCAAAGGATATGAACAGACACTTTTGAAAATAAGATATATATAAGACCAATAAACATAGGAAAAAATGCTTATCATCACTGATTATTAGAGGAATCAAAACCATCTTGAGGTATCACCTCATGCCAGTTAGAATGGTGACCATTAAAATATCTGGAGACAACAGATACCAGAGAGCATGTGTAGAAATAGGAACACTTTTACACTGTTTCTAGGAGTGTAAACTAGTTGAACTGTTGTGGAAGACAGGGTGGCACTTGTTAAAGGACCTAGAAATAGAAATTCCATTTGACCCAGCAATTCCATTACTGGGTATATACCCAAAGGATTATAAATTATTCTATTATAAAGACACATGCACACGTATGTTCAGAGTGGCACTGTTTACAATAGCCAAGACCTGGAACCAACCCAAATGCCCATCAACGATAGACTGGACAAGGAAAATGTGACACATATGCACCATGGAATACTATGCAGCCATAAAAACGATGCGTTTGTGTCCTTTGTAGGGACATGGATGAATCTGGAAACCGTCATTCTCAGCAAACTGACAGAAGAACAGAAAAACATTGCTTGTTCTCACTCATACTTGGGTGTTGAATAATGAGAAGACATGGACACAGGGAGGGGAGCATCAGACACTGGGGTCAGTTTGGGGATGGCCAACAGAGGAGCAACGGGGGTTGTGGAGGTCAGGGAGAGAGAACATGGGGAGAAATGCCAGTTGCAGGTGATGAAATGGAGGCAGCAAACTACATTGCCATGTATGTACCTATGCAAAAATCCTGCATGATCTGCACATGTACCCTAGAACCTAAACTACAATTAAAAAAAAAAAAAAGAAAGAAACTGCTATGATAGAGCTGAAAAGCACACTACAAGAATTTTCATAATGCAGCCACATGGTAATTGTGTCTGATTGCATTATGAAAATTGTTTTAGTGTGTGTGGGCACCTAAGGGTGCCCTGTAAGCAGGTGTGGCCAGGCTGGGGTCCTGGGAGAGGCAAGCAGACTAAGGAGTGCTGAGGTCAGACCAGCACCATCTCATGTGCAAGACCACCTAGTAGAATAGACCAAACAGAGGAAAGAGTCTCAGAGCTTGAAACCTGGCTTTCTGAAAGAAAAGAGGCAAGAATGGGGGAAAAGAATGAAAAGGAATGAATAAATGCTTTGAGAAATAAAGAATTATGTAAAAAGACGATATATATGCCTTATTAATGTAACTGAAAGAGATGACGAAAATGGAACCAACTTGGAAAACATATTTCAGAATATCATTCATGAGAATTTCCCCAACATAGCCCGACAGACCAACATTGAAATTCAGGAAATCCAGAGAACTTCAAATATGCCACAAGAAGAACATCCCAAAGACACATAATCATCAGGTTCTCCAAGGTCAAAATGAAAGAAAAATTGTCAAAGGCAGCTAGGGAGAAAGACAGGGTCACCTACAAGGGGAATCCTATCAGACTAAGAGTGGACTGCTTAGCTGACACCCTACAAGCCAGAAGAGACATTCAACTTCTTAAAGAAAAAAATTTCAACCCAGAACTTCAAGTCCAGCAAAACTAAGTGTCATAAGTGAAGGAGAAATAAGATCGTTTTCAGGCAAGCAAATGCTGAGGGAATTCATTACCAGCAGATCTACCTTACAAGAGCTCCTGAAAGTAGCACTTAATATGGAAAGAAAAGATCATCACCAGCCACTACAAAAATGCACTGAATTACACAGACGAGTGATGCTAAAAAACCAACCATATACGCAAGTCTGC